>NW_026895908.1:0-101316 GCF_033153095.1 Gastrolobium bilobum | reverse complement strand
AACTCCTTATGGATTTCAATGCCATATTTCAATGTCTCTCAATTTAACACTTCACTAACATGACAAATTTTTTAAACTTCTAATCCCTTAGGGTCTGATATCAAGTATTCCATTTGTTTCTCTATATTAACCATCCAATTCATTCGAGTGTACACCATCTATCGGGAACTTATAACTCATAATCAAACATAACATATTTAACTCATACTCACACATATCTGTTCTCATTTCTCAATAATTCCTCAAGTTCTAAATCTCTCATCTTGATGAAGTTTATTCACCAAGTCCACTTGCACATACTATACTACACATTTATTTGGAAGTTTCACCAATGCCATCTTCATACTATAGACTCATCTTAATTATATATATATTTATTATTCATAGTATTACAAGGTTCACTACATATCATAGATTTGTTTGCAACTTTCACTTATAACATAGTTTTCTTTTCACTTTCATCAAAATTCAGACAAAACATATAATCTTCATATTTTACTTACTGCCATCTCTTGCATGGAGCAGTCAACACTGCAACCACAACATCAGGCTAAGGACTTACATTCGATGTTCTAGGGTTGTCACGCAGGCTTCTTACGATGACCACACATGTAACACAAAGGAATGGGTTGATCAGACCCACACTAAGGAATCACATATGCAGTAATCGATAAGAATCCACATACAACTATGCAACACATAACACAACTACACACTATCAGAGTTCCCTAACAAAACAGCTCTGATACCATAAAATGTAACAGCCCGTTACGTACTGGTATTGTTAACATTAATATGATATTAAGCGCAGTTACAATCACAACGATTCATTTACAAAAATGCGAGTAAACTTTTTCCAATTATTACGCGAGTATTTAAAACAATAAAAGGCGTAATAATTAAAGCTGTGAATGTAACTGTAAACACTTGCGGAATATTTATTTAACTACTCTTTACAACTCACTTTACTTATTATAAGTTACTAAGGGGTTCCCATAAACCCACTTAGCCCATTACTCAATTTTACGCTTTTACCTCTTTGAACATGGTTCACTAATTAATTTTCTGCGAACAAATCGCTCGCAACCAGACCTTTTCCTCAGTATATTTTTTTTTCTTACTTGATTCCCTTTCTAATAAGCTATCACACGCTTTAATCGGAGCTCATTTGCTCTGGTTATCACTGTTTGAAGTTGTACAAGCAAAACAGCTAACCAACCACAAAACAGATCAAAACCACTCACCTTGCTCGAATTACTGCACTCAATCAACTCATCCATTTGCTCTCAAATTTTTATCCTACAAACTAGACATCTTAAAATTCATTTTGATGTATCACACGCTCAATTTGACTGAGAGACGAAGCGGGAATCAAATTCCCAAAAACTGGCCAGAACAGCCCCTGCATCAGAGGTCTCTGGACAGTCCGAACTCAATAAATTCCACAGGGCTGCGTACAACCCATAACTGGCTCATATTTTAACACCATATAGGGGATATCTCAAGATTCGAAATGGAATATGGAACGTCCCTGTTGGACCTCTATAGAGGGAGATATGCTCTCCCGAAGTTTGCCTAAAATCTGCCAATTCTACAGAAAATTCGCCAGAGTTTCCTTTGTTTTTCCAATAATCTCCAAATTTGTACAAGCTCACTAATGCCTCAAAGTACCTAATAATCCAACAATAATACAGTAATAATCTAATGGGTGGTACACACAAGGACGAACAACGCCTTGGGGCACTTACAACCCAATTCAGTTTATATTTATTACACAGTTTATACTATATAACTCACATTATAATCCTTGCTTGTTTCAGTCACAAAGGTCCCCTTTACATGTAATTTCACAATATTAGCATATAATCATAACTCTAACATAGGCCTAAAGTCCTTCCATCCTGGTACATCATGCATCTCTTTTACATTTACAACATATACTTAAATATTACAACTTACAACTTCAACTTCCAATTACCCTTTACAATATTACAACTTCAATTACAAATTCAAACATAAGTTCAAATGATACAAACTAGTAGACTTAGGCATGCCAACATGAACAATATGTCAAATACTGAAAATGCTCCTCTATCGCTCTGCGGGCCTCTTGCCCGCTGCTCCAACGACACAGGTACATCCTGAAATAAATGCCCCGAGACGGGGTGAGATATACGAATATATCTCAGTAACCCAGAGGTTCTGGAGAAAACTCCGCCCAATGAATCACTTCGATGAATACCAGTAGAATAAAACAACCACTTTGAAAACGAGATATAGCAAGGGATTTAGAGAAAATGGGGAATATCAGGATACAAAATACGACGATGCGGGATGGTAGCTACCAATACCACGCACGCCCTGGGCATATATAAGCCTATGGGTCCACCCAAGGTGTGATCAAATCACTACCACCAAGGTACCCATTCTATCGGGTCCACCCAAGGTGTGATCAACCACTACCACCAAGGTACCCATTCCATCCATAACACCTGAGACATTCCTAGTGTGCTCCTATCTGGATCACACACTATGACCCACGGTCAACTGAAACTCCCTCTCGGAGACCTATCCAGCGGAAGTCCGAAACTGCCCGAAGGCTAAGAAAACTGTCTACTGGCCAGAGACTCGGTACATAAGTACCCATTGTAATAATGCATGCATGCACATGTGTTCTACACTACTCATATACACTTCCTACCGTTGCCATCAACTGGCAAGGTGGAACAGAAAAGGGGAACAAGCCCCAGTACCAAGAGGTTACCTTAAATATTGTTTTCACAAGCTCCACAGCAGCTTATCCCTCAACTCGGTACACAGCGGGATGCCTCAATCCACTTGGTCCCGGACCAAGGGCAACTCACTGATTCAAGATTCGGGATTAATGTCGACGTACGGCAACCTTTACAATGACGTACAATCATCAGTACGCGTCAAATAACGTCAAAACATCAAAATCACAAAATCTCCCCATCGTCCCTTGATGGTTCGGCCAAATGAGTGTTAATTTGAGATTTATTTTTCTAAATTTTCTTTCCCATTTTATTACGCCTCAATATGTTGCCAAGAGGCCAGTTCAAGTGCCGTTTCACCATTTTCGCGTCGAATTACATCAGAACGCGAAAACCGCAAAAATCCTCTCTTCCTCCTTGAAGGTTCGGCCATCTATGTGTTATTTGGGGATTTATTTTTCTAAATTTTCTTTCTCATTTTATAACGCTACCTTAGGTTGCTTAGAGGCTAGTTCAATCGTCGTTTTCCCGTTTTACGACATTTACACATCGTTTTGCGAAATATTTCACTCTAGGTTCTTTATGCCAACTAAGCCACTTATTATTCTTGTATTGATTCTTCCACTTGCCAATCACCACACAACCCATCTAATTACCTTTTTAACACATAATTCATCACTCAAACAATTTCCAACAACATCAATTCCCTATTTTTCCTCTAAAGGCCAAATTGCAACCTATGGCAATTCTAGGATTTCCATTCACTTTTAATCACTCCACACCTCACACAACCTATTATATCATCATATTATCATACCACAATTCATCAAACAAAGTCTCAACACCAAAATTCACAAGTTCAAAGTCATGATCACCAAATTTTTCTAAGTTAAATTCATAAATTTTCACCAATAAATTTCATCACATTTCTAGCTCTAATACATCATTCTAACACATTATTATCCAATACACATTTTCAAATTGAGCTCTCTAACATTACAATTCATCAAATCAAAGTTTAGGGTTCAATAATCCAATCTCATGAATCAACCAATCAAAACGTGTAGAACTTACACAAATGTTAGGCAATGGACTCCTCCTACACATACTCCACCATTGGAGCATTCCCAAGCTCCATGAACACAAAATTCCACAAGTGAGCCGCGGCCTTTGAGGGGGAAGATCTCAAAATCTAACCTCTTTCACAGTTCAAGGATAGCACCAATGGCTTTGGAAGGCAATTTCCAACAAAAATCAAGTCAAACTTTGTTGGATTTGGTGCTTGGATGAGTGGTTAATGGAGAGAAGAAAATTTTTCATGGAGAAGGGGGGAGAGGGGCTGGAGCTCGGGTTTGGGGAGAGAGAAGGAAGTGAGGAGATGATGAATAGTGGAGAGGATGAGGTGGCTTAAGTGAAATGTGAGTGGGTGGGCCCCGCGCGATTTAAAATTCATCTGAATTTCCCTCCGATTTCCACTAAACGTTCATAAATTCAAAACCTATTTAGAAACTCTAATTTTTGACATTAACTGTTCTCCTTTAATTATGCTTGATCAGATGAATCCGAAGTTTTCCGGTCGTTCGGAGAAAACACTGTTTTAAGCTATTGCGCGCGCCGTTGGCACGCTTGCCCAAACTGACTTAATTCCATCAAATATTATCAGAAATCATATTTCCTAGTTTTATAGACCATTTATAACTCATATTTGAAACCTAGAGCTCAATATTCAACTGGCACATTTTACGATGCAATCGTACCGCGGTATTTTTACCCGGTAAAAATACTATTCACTGATTTTTCTGAAACTTGCCTATCCACTCCATTTTTCGTTCTGAATCCATTTCTAGGGTTATTTTTACCATCTGAGACCTTCTACTCAATTTTTATCTTCCTAGGGTTGTGTGTTGGCAATTTACCGTTTTGTCCTTTCTTTGTATTCTTGCCTAATCTTTAGGATTTTCACTAATCCATCACTTAATTGCTCACTTAATATTTTAATTACTTGATTTAAAATTGTGAGGTGTTATACATGACACCCCTCATTAGGGCACCACCCCCTCCATTTCTGATCAGCCTCCTTCCTCTCTCTCTCTCTCTCCAAGTTTCAAATTTTGAAAACTCTCCCACTTCTCTATAAGATTTCTTCACCTAGATCTCTCCAAACCACCAAACTTCCTTCACAAAGATTGTTCCCCTCACTCTTCTCTTCACAACCATACCATTTTCATGGTGTGAATCAAAAATTTTGTGTCCCTTATCATCCCAAACAGCCACGATTTTGTGAAGAGCAAAGGCTATGGAGTTGTGTTCTTGAGCTCTCTTGAAGAACCACATTTTCTTACTTGTTTCCTTTTATTTTTGGGTAAGTGTTCTTGATTTTTTCATGAAAAAACTCATCTTTTCTTCTTGTGTTCTTGAGCCTAACTCATGAGCATGTTCATGAAGGTTTGTTCTTGCTTAAATGAGGGTTCTTGGTGGAAAAAGGTGGAGCCTTGAGATAAAAGAGGAAGCTTGAAGATGTAAGTCTTCATTTGATAAATATGAACCAAAAAGTCTCTCTTTTTCTTGTGTGTGTGCCACGATTTTGTTATGTATTGGAGGAATATTATTTAAAAAAATTTAATGCAATGGTTTGATAATGATCCTTAAGGGTGGGTGTGTTTTGAACCATGGAATGATGGATTGAATGACTAAAGGTGCCACATTTGCACCTTTGAGTGATGTTCATGTAAAAAGATGACTATAAACCCTAATATGGACTATGTATGATTCAGCCAAGTCAAGGATAGATAGAGTTTGATGACAAAAAATGTGTTTAAGTTGTTAAGTATCGAAAAATGATTACAAAGATTAACTAGGTGAGTTAACTCTAAGTAAAACTCACTAATCATGATTAATAATGGCTAAAAACCTTAATTAACATAGCTCATCAAATCTGCCCCATAAAGTATATAAGGGTTTAGCCGTGTTAAAATTAAGAAGATGATGAATTAGGGGATTAATTAAGGGTAGGGATTAATTAACAAAAGTAATTAAGGATTTGACTCTAAAATTGGACTAAAGTAGGATTTAGTAGGGGTGTTCGCGGTCTGGATTGGATCGGTTTTGGAAGCAAAAATCATCCGATCTAATCCCTTCGGTTTGATCGTGTAATCAACCATTCGGTTTGAATTTTTTTCAAATCTGATCTGATCCAATCCAATTTTTTTCTGTTTGGATTGGATCGGTTTTCGGTTTTTTGAAAATCCTAAAATTTATTTCATGATTATTGTGCAAATAACATCTTTTGTATATATTGACTTTGTAATTTTATTTTTTTTAAATATAAAAGCATCATTAAACAATAATGTAGTTTTTCCCTTTTTGGCAATGAGATATGAAACTCTACACAAATTAAATTTTGTTAATGAGATGTGACTAGGCTTTTTCTTGAGTTTAGTTGATGGGTTAATGAGTCTTTGGTTTAGATATTTTTGGGCTATAATTGGGGAAAAACCCAAGTAGGTAGAGGGAAATTAATATATTGGATCGGTTTGGATTGGATCGGTTTTCATGGACCAATCCGAAAACTGATCCAATCCAATTAAAATTTCGGTTTTTTTCGATTTTCGATTTTCGATTTTTTGGTTTTCGGTTATCGGTTTTTCGGTTCGGTTATTGCGGTTTGAATCGGTTTGGATCGGTTGATGAACACCCCTAGGATTTAGGTACACTAATTAAGTAATTAGTAAAATTTAAGTATCATGACATAATGGGACTAAGGAGATTTCATAATGTGTCTTAATAATAGAAAAATCCAAGAATTAAGGTGAATAAGGATTTACAATCAAAAGTAATTAAGGTTTGTTAAGTAAACACATTTAAGGCTAAGTAACCAGTTTTTAGGCGAAATTGGGGAAGCATATCTCCCTCCAAAGAGGTCATATAGGGCTATTCCTTATATCAAATTGAAACTTGATATGTTAGCTATCTGGTGTAAAAATTTGGTATCAATTGAAGATGTATTCCATTCTGTATGTTCGTTTGAGTGAGGACTGCACAGGGAGGCCATATGCAGGGGCTGTGCATGACTGCAACTTCCACGAATTGTTTCTCCCTCTGTGCTTACTCAAATTAGGCTCATAATTTGTCGAATTAAAGATAAAGGAGTCTAGTTATCTACATAAAAATTTGAGAGTTTTTGGTCTAGTATATTTTCCATAATCGCAGAAATGGTAAAGAATTTTTAGGGCCCTGTTCGGAGTTGGAAAACTTTTGCTTGTCCAACTTTAAATGGTTATAACCGGAGCTAGGAAACTCCAAATGAGGCATGTGATACTTTGTTGGAAAGGTAATTGAGTCTAGATTAACATACTAAAAGATGAGAATTTTATAACAAGTGAGTTGCTCTTAGTGACTGAAAAACAGAGGCATGTAAAGTTATGGAAAAACCGTAAAAGGGATATTTAAGCTAAGTGGGCTTAGGGAAAACCTTATTAACTTATAATAATCATATATATGGCTTGGATGAGTTGAAAATAATCTAAGTTACCTAAGTGAGCCTTGCATGTGATTCTAAGCTATGTAAGTAATTGAAGATTAAGGTGGCTTGTAATAAAGCACTAAAATATGTAATAAGTAATAATTGGTCTAGACTTGTAATGGGCATATTATTGGCATATGAATATGAAAAATGGAATCATTAAATGATTAAGTCGTGAATATGAATTGATTAATTAATATGTAATTAATGATGTGAATAGTTCCTACTCTAGGTGTGCCTAGAGAACCGTGCACTTGAGGATTTTGTTGGAGCATACGTATACTATTGGAGTGTGGGCTTGTGCTAAGCTCCCTGAGGTAAGCCCCGAGTTCTAGTTGACTCCTCTCTCTTGTGGCCCCACCATGATGGTGGGGATTATGGTTGTATTGTATGAAAGTATATGATATGATGTATATGTGCATTCATTCACATTCATATAGATGTTATATGATCTTGATGTTATGATGATGCACTGATGATATATGTTATGAGGATCCTGGCCAGTGATTATGGTATGTAGGATGCCTATGACTTGACTTTGGGGGCTGTATCATACAGATGTTGTGTTGACTGTCTATGGCTTGACCCTGGAAGTTACACAGGTGTAACCGTCTATGGCTTTGACCCTGAGGTTACACAAGGATGATATGATGATGCTATGTTTATGCTGTATATCTGTATTATATGCTTTATATCTGACTTGTCATGCAGGAAGTGGGCTCAGGGGTTAGAGGATCCTCTATGAACCTTGAGCTTACTGAGATGTGGTTATCTCACCCCGTTTGGGGACATTATTTCAGGTACTAGAGTAGTGGCGATGCTTCTACGGGCAAGGCCCCACATTGGATTAGTTGATGATGCAGCTGATGATTTTATGTTATGATTAAACTTGATGTTGGCATGTAGACTTGTTACCATGCTTAATTATTTTATGGAGATTATTATATGGATTTATTTAGGCTCATGATTGTATCCTTAGAGCCATGGATAATTTACTGATGCTTTTATACTTTAAATTAATATAGACTTGATGCATGTATTCAGTTAATTTAGTATGGAGCCTTATTGTTTGTATTGACTCATTGAGGGGATTGCAGTCTGTGTGTGACTTACAAGCTATCTGTTTAAATTATTGTATCAATTAGGTTATCTGTATGTATGGGACCATATTCCCAGTTATCCGAAATACAACTATTATGCTGTCTGTGAGACTCCGTCAAGAATGACACTTGATGTCATATCTTGATGGTCAATGGCCACTAATACTGGCTCATGGGATTAATTAGTAGATGTATGTTTAGATTTATGCTTTCGCAGTATCTAACGTGAACGTTTTAGAAATGTTTTCAGAAAATGTTTTGGAAAAAGTTTATTCGTATTTTTACGAGACGTTTTATTAATCTTTAAATAAAATCTTCCGCTGTGTACGCTATAATATCATGATGTTAACAACCGGAGTACTACGGGATGTTACACTAAACACATTACCTAGGGTTACGTGTTTGACGAATTACCATTTTACCATTTTTTCGTATTTTGATTTTAAATTCAGGATTTTCACTCATCCTACCCGTTAATCCACATTTTAATATATAACTATATGTTTTAGAAATACAAGTATTATAGACAGACTTTAAAATAATCTTTTAAAATCCTAATCGAATACCACGTGACTTTTTTTCAATCCTTTAAAATCCTAATTGAATACCAACGGATTTTTTTGTCAAAAAATAATCCATTAAAATTCTTTGAAATTCCAATCTAGTACACTCCCTTAGAGAAAGAAGAAAGAGTTGATGAAGAACTAGACGAGGAAATACATATATTTTTTTGTTGGCTCTTGTAATTTTGAATGTTTGTTAAAAATTCATATGATTATTTAAAACCTTATAAATCAATATTGTCCTTTCAAATCTTATAAAATCTATTAAAATACTTTAAAATTCAATCTTATAAAATATTAATTGTAAAAAAGTCTTTAAAGTCACTACAATTCTAGATAATCTTTTAAAATCTATAAAAAAAAAGTTATCTCAAAATAATCTTTTAAAATTCTAATCCAATACACCCCTTAAATATATGTTTGGTTAAGATCATTTTTAAAAATTTTGCCATAGATGCAGAAAATATTTTCCCAAAAAATAATGGGTGCGTTTTTTCTCCTTTTACTACGAAGAAAATTTTCTGCAACAAACTATTACAACTATGTACTACGGATAATACATAGTTATAATTATAAAATTATTTGCTCAGTTCTCAAATATTGTCAGCTAATATGACAGAAAAAGAAAAAATAATTTTATCACTTCTCAACTAGTGTGTGATGGTAAATGCAATTGGATTCTCAGGTGGCATCTGGCTTTTATGGAAGGATGATTTTTTTAAAGTCTCAATAATAGAGAAGTCTAGTCAGTTTATCCATGTTTCTTGTTCGGTTGGCCAGGGGAATACTTTTTTCCTCACAGTGGTCTATGCTAATCCTAGAGAGGAGAACTGGGAGGATCTCTGGCTAGACCTAAGGAGAATTAGTGGTAGCATGCTGGGACCTTGGGCCATGATGGGAGATTTCAATGAGATAGCTTCAATAAAAGAGAAAAAGGGGGAGCTCCTGTGAACCTTGCTAGATGTCATAAATTTTCCTCTTTACTAAATGATTGCAACATGTTAAACCTTGGCTGTAGAAGCTCAACTTCCACCTGGAAAAGACCTAAGTGTCTTCATCTTGATAGAATCTTCAGGAGGCTGGACTGTATTTGTGCAAATGCAGCTTGGAGAACATCATTTGGGGAAGCTCATGTTAAATCCCTACCTCAGCTTAATTCCGACCACAATCCTCTTTTTCTATTTCTCTTCCCTAAGGAAAAAGATTGGAAAGAGAGACCTTTCAGATTTGAGGTGGCTTGGCAGGACCATTGCACCTTTCCCCACTTTCTAAACTTTGTCTGGAATCCTCATCTTAAGATCTCCCATAGCCTGAGCAATCTGATTTCTCCCCTCATATCCTGGAACAAAAGAGTCTTTGGTTGTATCCATGTGAGAAAAGAGTACATTCTTAATAAGATTCAGGATAATCAAAACAACATCACCAACCAGCCGGATTATGTTCAATCTGAATTAGATATAGCCCTTCAGGATGAGCTTAACCAAGTGATGGAGCAGGAAGAAGCCCTATGGTTTCAAAAGGCCAGGTGTAAATGGATTGAAGATGGTGATCGCAATACTAGATACTATCATACTACCACAATCATCAGAAGAGCCAGAAATAAAATCCTTGAACTCAAGAATGATGAGGGGCTGTTTGTGAGAGAAGAAGATAATCTTCTTTTGCTCATTCACTCTTTTTTTAACAAGTTATTTGCAGAAGAAGATGAGTGTAGACCGTGGGAAGCTACTAGAAACAACCGGCTTGTTCTTGATGAAGTTGAGATAGCTGCCCTTCAGGAACCCATTTCTGATTCTATAATTAAAGAGGCATATTTCTCTATGGATGCTCTAAAAGCTCCTGGTCCTGACGGATTCCCAGCTTTTTTATTCCAAAAAAATTGGGAAATTATGAAGAACCAAGTTACTAATTGTGTGAAGCAGATTTGGAGTATGCCTTCGGAAGTTAGAGATCTAAACAAAACCTTCCTAGTTCTCATTCCTAAGCTGGCCAAACCAGAAAAAATTTCTCAGTTCCGGCCAATTGCCCTATGTTCAGTGTTGTACAAAGGAATTAGCAAGATCATTGTGGGGAAGTTGAAGCATCTGCTAAATAAACTCATTTCTCCCCAACAAGTCAGCTTTGTTCCTATTAGGCAGATTCAGGACAATATTGTTATAGCCCATGAAATGGTCCATTCTATGAGTAAGATGAAAGGAAAAGGGGTTTTCTCACGATCAAGATAGACCTAGAAAAAGCCTACGATAGAATGTCTTGGAATTTCATTCATAAAGATCCTGAGATAAACATTATGGAGTCCTTGGTGAACCTAATTATGCACTGCATTTCTTCAACAGAATTGGAAATTCTTTGGAATAGTTCTAAGGCTGTAGTATTTCCCCGAGCAGAGGTCTAAGACAAGGAGACCCTATATCTCACTACATCTTTGTCATTTGCATGGAGAAACTCACTCACTTAATTGCTGACTCCGTGGAAAAAAAAGATTGGAAGCCAATGACAGTTGGTAAAGGTGGTCCAATTATCTCTCATCTTCTTTTTGCTGATGATTTGTTGTTGTTTGGAGAAGCCAATATTGATCAGATCAAGACAATTATGGGCTGCCTTGATAAGTTTGGTAACATGTCGAGTCAAAAAGTGAGCTATCTTAAATCAAATATATTTTTCTCCAAAAATGTTCCCACTGAAGTTGCCAATGCTATTGTGGAGTTTAGTGGCTTTGCGCTCACAAAAAATTTATAGAATGAAGCATGGCAGAATCAACAAACTGCACTACGGGGAAATTATAGACAGAGTTAATTCTAGACTTCAAGGCTGGAAAAAATAGTGTCTTTCTATGGCAGGGAGAGTTACGTTGGCTAAATCTGTCATATCAGCTATTCCCATGTTCTATATGCAAAATAGCATCCATGCCTATAGGTGTTTGTGAAGAGATTGAAAATCTTCAAAGGAATTTCATATGGGGTGACTCTATCGGCCAAAGAAAGAATCATGCTATTGGATGGGAGCAACTTAAGCTTCCAAAAAATCAGGGTGGCTTAGGGATTATTAACCTAAGAAAGCAGAATGAAGCCTTCCTTCAGAAGTGTGCTTGGAATCTTGCTCAATCTCCATCCCAACTTTGGGTGTAGGTGCTTATAGCTAAATATGGGAGGAAAAAGGATTTACTAAAAGAAGTGGTTTGTAAACCGTATGACTCTCATTTGTGGAAAATTCTTTGTAAGATCTGGCCAGATATGTTGGGCAATACAATTTGGCAAATTGGTAACGGGGGGAAGATTGATTTTTGGAAGGACAATTGGGTTGGTATCAGGCCTAATCTCCTCTCTATTGCTCATAATCCTCTTATAGCTGATTTTGCATATTATAAGATTAATCACAGAGTTTTTCTAGATGGGAATGGCTGCAATGTGCAGTACTTGTGGAATCATTTTGACCAGAATTTCGTGAACAAAATCCTTGCAATACCGCATCCTAAAGAAGAAGCTGGTGAAGACTTAATTACTTGGAAGAATTGGAATCCGGGTCAGTCTATTGTAAAACTCGCATATTGTAACCGGTTGAGCTCAAATACAGCTCCTTCCAACAGTTGCTGGGATAGAATCTAGAGCTGGAAAGGTAAAGAAAGATTGAAATTTCTTATGTGGAAAATGTATCATGGTAGAATGCTAACTAAAGATATTATAGCAAAGTGGAGTGGATTGTCTGACTGCGGTCCTTTCTGCCCTGATAAGGTGGAGAACCATCTACACGACTTTAGAGATTGTGTTAAGGCTAAAAAGATTTGGTCTCTTCCCCTGTTTCACCCTCTTCCATTAGGCTTCTTCAATTCTGACTCGTGGAGTGAGTGGTTATCTCTTAACTTAAAGGTGTGCAATCGGTTTTCAAGGGATTGGAGGGACTCTTTTTTTACTGTTTGTAACTTTCTGTGGACTTGGAGAAATATAGAACTCCATGAAGAGGGGTATAAGAGACCTAAGGATCCGTCTTCTACTCTAGCTACCTTAGTAGAGGAAATAAGGTACTGTAAGGTAAGAAACAAAAAAGGTTTTATCAATTTACCTATCTCCCTCTTCCCCTCCCATTGGACTGTTCCAGATCAAGGTTTTTTTAAACTTAACGTTGATAGTGCTGTGCCTGGGGATAAGGCAGCTTATGGGGGCCTTTTGAGGGATTGGACTGGATCTTGGAAGGGTGGTTTCTCTGCCTTCCTAGGTTCCTGCTCCCCGTTGAATGCTGAGCTATGGGCTATCTTTCATGGACTGACTTATGCCTGGGAACAAGGTTGGAAGAGAATTGTTTTGGAATCTGACTCTTTACAAGCTTTAAGCCTTCTTACCAATGCTGGTAACGATACTCGAGATCTCCCTTTGGTAGCTAAGATTCGAGTTTTCCTTTGGAAAGATTGGACTGTTTTGTTGAATCGAATACCGAGGAAGAGTAACACATGTGCGGATTGGATAGCAAAACAGGCTGTGGATGATCTTCTTGGTCTTATTGTTTTCTCATCCCCTCACAATGACATTATCAACCTGTTAGCTGCTAATTTACTGGACCTTGGGGTTGATGCTGATGGTGATTTAGATGCCTAGTCTTTAGCTTTTTCTCCCTGCTGTTTCTGTCTTTGTTTCGTTTCTTGTCTTTTTAGTCTTTCTTTGTTGTTTGTTTTGGGGCTGTGCCCCTTTTTGTTACCAAAAATAAAAATAAAAATTGGTGCTGACAAGTACATTTCTCAAAAATAATTATATTTTAAAAACTCTTCAGAAAAATAGTGAAAAATATAAGCTTATATTCTTTAAAATAGTGAAAAATACATTTTTCAATAAATTATAACCATTGATGGACGAAAATCAACTGTTAGGATCTAAAAAGATATAATCTTATATCCTTTAAAAGGATATATGTTTTTTCCAAAGGGATTCTACTTTCTTATGTTGTTGGTGATAATTATCTCCTACTATAGATACATAATGTGATGAGAGATAGTTATCTCCTACTATAGATATCTCCTACTATAGATACATAATGTGATGAGAGATAGTTATCTCCTACTATAGATACATAATGTGATGGGGCCCACCATTTATTAAAAAAAAAGACGAAAAAAATGGTGGCACAATTTTTGATGTAAAACAACATATGAGAGAGTTATCTCATGTAAAATGAGACAATGATATCCCTTTTAGAAAATATAAAATAAAGAAGCTAATTCAAAACCCACCGAGAGTGAATCGAGTTAGAGGCATTTTCTTATTTCAACCAGGATGGGATGGGAGTAGTAGTTGAACTGAACTTGAACTGAAAAAGGGTTATGGCAATTATCCGCCACAGCAACCGCATAGCCACTCTCACTCACCGCTGCTATTCCTCCTTACCCACCACTAAAATCCCACTCCTCTACACCGCCGACACAACCGCCGCAACCGCAACCCTCCAACTCCTCTCTTGGGGAAGGGGCGCCTCCGGCCAACTCGGCGGCGGCATCGAAGAAATCCGCCTCTACCCATCTCCGGTGGCAAACCTCGTAGTCCCCAAATCCTCCTTCTCCCTCTGCCAAACCCCTGGTCGGCTCCCTAAAACAAGCGGCGGCGGCTGTACTAAGAAGATTTTGGAAGTGGGTATCTCATGTGGGCTTTTCCATTCTTCGTTGGTCGTTGATGGGTCTCTTTGGATTTGGGGCAAAGGTGATGGTGGAAGACTGGGTTTTGGTCATGAGAATTCCTTGTTTGTCCCTACCTTGAATCCTCACCTTGATAACGTTCGATGTGCTGCCCTTGGCGGCCTGCATTCCGTTGCGCTCACCTCAGCCGGCGAGGTCTTCACGTGGTCAGAATCACTTCAACTGTGCCTTAATTCAATGCCCTTTTGGTTGCATATGAGTCTCTGTGTGTATGTGATTCTGATTGCGATTGTGATTGTGAGTGTTTGCTCTTTTGGTGGTTGAAAATGTTTATCTTACTACCCTCTTGCCTACGTTGCCAGTGTTTTAAGAGAAGTACAAGTTAATATAGTCAGTAATGTGGTAGATATTTTTGGTGGCTTATGGTTCTAAGAAAACGTGAAGATGAATTTGGAAATTTGGTTTTTTGATAGAGCCCTGTGGCATTGCTGATCCGTGTAGCCAACCGCACTTAGTGAGATAAGGCTTGGTTCTTGTTGTTGTTGTTGTTGTTGTTATTGTTGAAATAATAATAACTGTGAATGTGTTTTTCTTTTGCTAATGAAAATGTTTATCTCAATGTCCACTTGCCTATAGATTATGATTTTGACTTTTTTCAAATAGGAAAGCCATTGACATTGTTTCAAAAGTAGTAGAAGTGAATATAGTTAGGAATCTGCTGGATTTTGATGGTTGTTTGTTCTAAGAAAACATGGCAATGAATTGGGAATTTTTGCATGTAAAAGGTGTCATATGTGATATGTCCTGCTCATGAAAATTGGTTGATGTGCTTCAAATTATAAATGTTCTTGTTTACAAAGTTTAATCTACAAGAAATTGACCATTTCTACGTTTACAATGATAAGCCAGTGTATGTCTAGATATTTCAGATGGCAGGTTTCAACCACTGAAAAGTTAATATGCAACAGGTAGTTATTGTGCGGGGTTTTAAATGCTTATCTGTTTTGGTGCAAATGTTGTTGGAAACTTGGAATGATTAGAAGAGAGCCTTATCTCAGTGGGTGATTATAATTTGTCAAAAGCTAATGTGACTGAAAAGTTTTGACCTGTGAAGACCTTATTAGTTCCTTTGAGAATTTCTAATTTGTTGCACCATAATTGGTTTAATGGAATTCTATTTCGTCTGCATGAGAAAGTCCTACAAATCTTTATATTTGTATTCAGTGAATCTGATATCAATCCCACGATTCCATCTTTCATAAATGTAGATGTTGGTCTATGCCTTTCTCATTTGAGAACTTGTATTTGAACATATTATAATTCTTAGCTCTTGATCAAATTATTGTGTGCAAGGTCTTATTTAAATTATAAAGGATTATGTCAAGAGAATTATGAGATCGCCTAAGTTGAAATAAACAAAATACTTTTACTTAGAAGAGAAATCTAGATCAATTTAAGATACTTTCAGAAACCTAGAGATTTCAGTGAAACTTTCAGAATCTTTATCCTTTTTGGTTTCTTAGAAATGTGTATTTAACAAATGAACGTACTTTTTTGAGGTTATGAACTTTTTTAGAATTTCAGGTAGTTAAAAATTTCCCAAATTTTATGATGAATATTTAAAGTTTTATGTGGGTCAAGTATTCAAGCTTTCTGTGCTCTGAATAATATTAATTTTTATGGACGAAAATGAAGTCTGCAGGGGTTATGGTGGTTTTGGTGCACTTGGACACTCGATATATCAAAGAGAGCTATTTCCTAGGCTGGTAAAAGGCTCCTGGGAGGGAACTATACAGCACATTGCTACTAGTGGAACGCATACCGCAGCAATCACAGAATCAGGTTCTTTTGATGGCCATAACCTTTTTCATCAATTATGTTTTGTCTTGTGTCAAATTGTTGTTTTCCTATGTTTTCTATCCTTTAGTTGTTTTTTCTCTTTTGTGGAGAAACAAGAATTCATCAAGAGAAATAAGAGAAGTTCAAAGATGGAATGTAAAAATCTACCTAAGACTACAGGCTTCTAAGACACATTTTCTTTTACTGACTGATCCAAAAAAAATCGATAGATTTTTAAGATGCACTTTTATTATACACTTAAAATCAGTTTTTTATGTGAATTGAAATTTTTGCCCGGCCTTATAATATCTAATGCTTGATTGCATATATAGATTTCTATTTCTATGTTGTACTTTACTTCGTGCTTTGTTTACTCTTCTTATTAACATCTACTGACAATATATTTTAAGCCTTTTTATTTTTATTTCCTGTAATCATATGTACACATGACATAAATGTATCTAATTGAGTTATGGAACTTATTTTTACATTAAGATGTTATTGAATAAAAAATTAAGTATGTATGATAAAAGAGTGCTGCTATACAGCCTGAATAGCTGTACTTCTAGAGGTTGACTTTGTGAATGGCTGTTTAGCTCTCAGGTTACATGGCCACTTGTGGGCACCATGGGAGAAAATGTATCAACAGCATTGACAAGTGCATTGATTTTTGTTCTTGTGTATCGTTTGTTACATCTTTTGTGCATTACAGTCATTAAAAAAATTCATTAATATTGAAATGTCTGCATGTGTGTTAATTGGTGCTCAGTGCTCTCAGTTAGTTAGTCTCTGAGTTAATTAAAGCTCAGTGGTCCCTAATTTTCTTTTGCCATGTAAACAACTTATTTCCATTGGTTGTCATCATAATGTGATTGTGCAAGACCTGAAATTTGCCAACAATAGAAACTAATGAATGTGCCATGGCCCTTTTCATTTACTGCATCAACAATTCTCCCACATGCTTATATTAGAAAAGATTATACCCTAAAGAAATTAACATGCTGTTGAAAGCCTATTATGGTCCTGCATAAGGTAGCATGGGACAATTTTTCGTCCTCAAGGATGTAGATTCATTTTTCTATAGTACAATTTTCTAAGACAAATTTGTGGTTATTTATAGGAATATCCAGACTATTTAATGTAAACTAGATGTCATGTGAAATGGTGCACCCTTTGAAACTGATGGCAGGTTTGTGTTGGATGAAGGTGAGCTTTATATCTGGGGTCGAGATGAAGGGGATGGTCGATTGGGCCTTGGTCCTGGTCAAGGCCCAGATCACGCAGGTGGACTTAGTATCCCTTCCAAAGTAAAAGAATTACCTTTCCCAGTTGCTGCTGTTTCCTGTGGGGGATTTTTCACAATGGCATTGACAGAGGACGGAAAACTGTGGAACTGGGGAGGTAATTGTCACCTCTTTTATATATATATATATATATATATTTTTTTTTTTCCCCTCTTGAGGACTAGCACAATCCATTTATTCAGTGCTTTTAGTTTTGGAAAATTAACAACGTTGGCATTTTCTCAGCCAATTCCAACTACGAACTTGGGAGAGGTGATAAGGTTGGAGGTTGGAAACCACGACCAATACCCAGCCTTGAGAATGTTCGAATCGTTCAAATAGCAAGTGGAGGATATCATTCCCTTGCGTTAACCGGTAAGTTAAGTTAGCAGTACAATTTCATTTCTGTTCCCGGTAGATTATATCATTTTAACTATCTCAGTCTTGATTTATATTAGATGATGGCAAAGTGCTTTCATGGGGCCATGGTGGACATGGTCAGTTGGGTCATGGATCCGTCCAGAATCAGAAGATACCAGTAGTAATTGAGGCTTTAGCTCATGAGCATATTATGTATATTTCTTGTGGGGGTTCTTCATCTGCAGCTGTGACAGGTAAGACTATTCATGTCACCTAGTATATCCTACTTGATTCAGAATATTTTACTTTAATACATAAATAACTTTTATCCTTCACCATGAGTCCTCTAGAGTCAAGAGTTTAATTCCCTGCTCGAGTATATTGATATAATGCTCCAAAGTTGCATGGCAATGTAGGCTACAGGTAGTGCCCAGGATTCAGTTATCTCAGATGTCACTGTTGTTGGATAATGTTTGAATTTGTCTACAAAAAGTTATTCTAGTTTCTAGTCAATTACATCTATGTCCAGTGACAATTGCACAGAGTACTTAATAGCAGCCCCTATAACCTCCCAGCTGCCAGATGCCAGTGACAGAATGTTTTACTGTTGCGGCATGAGGCGTTACAATGATTAAAAAGGCAGACCCTGGGCACAAGGCTCCTTGAATTTCGAGGATAGGGGCGAGGGTCAATTTTACATAGCCTCACCTTGCATTTATGCAAAAAAGTGGTTTCCCAGACTTGAACCCATGTCCTTCCGGAAGGAGCATCCTTACTGCTGCTTCAAAGCTTACCCTCAAGCATCACAATGATTGGTGGAAATAATTTTGGTTAAATTGTAAGAAGAGGTTGCCACTCTGCTAGATAGGCAGTCTACTTATATATATAGTTGATTTATTACTGGTATAAAGTGTTGAACTTGAAACCATTACGATTACTAATTTTATTTATTTTATAAATTTCAAAGTTTTTTTTTTTTTTTTCTGCTGTAAGCTGCTACTTTTGCTATAGCAACCACTCTGCTATATGCTATGTTGCCATATTTTATGGTGGCTGTTTCGCACTATCTTCCACTATTAACTACTTTGCAATTGTCAGTCGTTTTCATAACACTTAACAAGTGTTAAGACTGAAACCAAATTCTCTATTCTAGCTCCGCGATATCTGTTTCATTTACTTGTGAAACATTCATGATCCTGTAATGCAGCTCATCTGCAAACTGGAAATAATTGCAAAATTTCTAAACTGGTATTCACTGTTTTCATTGATTTGAGTATGGATCTGGAAACTAGAATGGGTCTAAGTTATATAAAATGTCTGTCTGAGATTATCTTGTTACATCTATGGTGGTTTGTTTGACAGAAAATTTAACTCTGGAATTTCTTATTTTTTTAGTAATTTCTTGTGTCAAATTTTCAAATCAGTGTAGTACAAAATTGAACAAGCTCTTTATGGTTCTGAACAGATAAAGGGAAGCTGTACATGTGGGGAAATGCCAATGATTCTCAATTGGGAGTTCCTGGGCTTCCAGCGGTACAACCGTGCCCTGTTGAAGTCAACTTTTTAATGGAAGATGATGGATTGGGACCCCACAAGGTTTTATCAATTGCAAGTGGTGCGGCACATGCCATGTGTTTAGCTTTGAGGGAAAGTTGTTGATTATGTCTGTTGACATGGAAATTTCTTCTTTGACGTAAATGACCAGCCAGCATGGATTCTTGAATATGGTAAATTTCATAGGTGAAATGCAGAAAAAACTTTTCTTTGTGTGGAATAGGATGCCATATAATGAATATATGGTGATTACAGATGATTGTTTCATGGATTTGGATCTCATCATGAATGATGCGAGCGATGTTTTATTTCTTACTCATTTGATTAATTGTAGCAGATCTCATTAGTGAACTTTGAAGTACTGAATGGCAAAGGTTTAAAACAGTTTCATACTTTTCTAAACTGTTTGGTCAGTGTATGATAGCATGATTGAATCAATGTTCGATTTGAAGGTGGGTGTTGCGCTTACGGCAAGTGCATCGGTCGTACAAGTAATATAATGTTTTAAGTAAGAGATCGTTCTCACGAGGATTAAAACTCAATCACTAGTTCACTACTTCGATTTAAGTTGGACAATCGAAATTGGATTTGTAATAGGATTTGATTTAAAATTTAAATCTATAAACTAAGGGATATGTTTTTCTCATGTTGCATGAGATAAATTATCTCATGCAACACACAAAAAAGTGGGTCAGATTCACTTTTTTCCCTTCTCTCTCTTCTTTTTAGTGGGTCACATTCACTTTTTTATGTGTTGCATGAGACAAGTTGTCTCATGCAACATGAGAAAAATGTTTCCCATAAACTAATTAATAGCAAGAATAAAAACAAGAAATTGAAGATTCGAATTAATTAATAGAAAAGAACGTAGCTAGGGTTTCAATTTCCTTCAATTTCTTGATTATGTCTGAATTCCTTCTTTAAGTTAATCGTCTTTAATATCAATCTAATCGATTCTTTCTTATGTAATTAGGGTTCAATCCCTTGTTACCCTAAATTTTTACAATCTTGTAAGAATCCTAGTTCTCCGGTTATTCCCCAAGAAAATAAGCATTAAATTCAAGAATCTCAAGATTACGCAAACCCAATGTCTATCCCTAGAATCATAAAGCTTACGATGAAATTATCAAATACAAATCATGCATCAACATTCCTATTGTCACGCATTTACCTAAGATCAATATATAATATTCAAGCTCATATAAAGCATTAAGAAAAGATAATTTCATTCATGATAAAAAGGAAAATTAACATAAAGAATTGTTCACGACATAAAAGATTAATTGAATTCCATCTAACCTTAACTACTTAAGAATTTAGCCAGATATAGCAAGATCAAGAACGAAAGAAAATATAAAAGCTTCCCCAAGCTCCATAGTCGATTGGTGAATATTCAATATCTCCAGTGTAAGCTTGATTTTGATCCGTCTCCACCGCTCACGAACATGAACTGTGGATTTCTCCGCGTTTCCTCTGCCTCTGAGTACTAAGAACTCTTTTGGAATGTGAAAAATTGATTGATTCCGACCCAAAATGTGTTTTTATTGACCAAGAATTTGTGGCCTAGATGGATACATTGAATGGGCCTAAGTTGGGTTTCTGGGGCGCTTAAGCGCGCCGTGGGGCGCTTAAGCCTCCTATCTTATGCATGAAATTTTCACAGCGCGCTCTTCGAGCCAGAACTTTTCTTCTTGGTCGCGCTTAAGCCCTGAGTTGGGGGCTTAAGCTTCCTCAGGCAGTGACTATTTGCTTATTTTGGAATAATTGGAGGGCTTAAGCTTCGAAATGGGGGCTTAAGCCTCCTATTTAACAACTTGATTTTCTTTATATAGATTCTCATATCTTATAGTTTTGATCTTTATCTATCCAATCTTCATATTTGACTCCATTTATCATCAAATTCCTTCAAACTAGCAAATATAAATATTATTTAATTCATAATCACATAATTCATGTATTTTATATCAAAACCCTAGTTTTTACTCATTTAACTTGATAATTCATATGATTTTAGTCTATAAAAACAAGATAAACTAAAGGTTTATCAGTGGGTAGGATATGTGGTCGATGAAGTATAGGTCTCAAGGTTTGGATAAGTATGTAAGCTTGGTAAAATGGTTGAAGGTAGTGTATCTGCTCTGTATGGATGGGTGATGCTCACCGGCAAGTGTACCGATCGCACAAGTAATACAGTGATAAGAAAGTTATCGTCTTCACAGGGATTGGGATCAAATATCAAATAATTATCCTTTTAAGATGGAAGGAATTCAGATGGGTGTGTGAAAGTTGTTGTTGATTTTGAGTAAAAATAAGAACTAAAAGTAAAGACTTATTTTTCCAAGGTTTTTGTTTATGAGAAATAAAACAGAAATTAATTTTGTAAAATATGAGAAAGCATTGTAGCTAGAGTACACTCACTGAATGATTCCCACTTCTTACTTTGGATTGATTTACAATACTCATTTACATAAATACTCAGATAATTTATCATCTAAAAATATTATTTGTTAACCCTCAATTCCTTGCACGATTAACCCTTTAACCCCAATTGAAACCCCAATTCCTTGCAATGTTCCTTATGGATTTAAGCAAAGAACACAATAAATTAAGCATTTGCAATCAAATATACGTCTATTCCTAGCACGCATACCAATTGTTATCCTACTCCCTTTCAAGATTAAAACCCCCAATATTCCTATCTAGGGTTTTAACCCTCAAACTATCATCAACTATCAGATTGATCAATTATAATAAAGAAGATAGAAATTACGCACAGAGTAGAAATAAAGATAAATATATAAACGAGTAAGGGTAAACCAATCCGTCATAACAAAGGTTCACATAGGGTTTGTGACCCTAACTACAATAAAAAGAACTAGCCAACCATTATCATGGCTAAAAATTCAATATTCAACATAAACTGATAAATAAAAAGGGGAAGAAGAAGATGAAATAGATCCTTGTCTGACTCTCTCTGAGCACCG
The DNA here is from genome assembly GCF_033153095.1 of Gastrolobium bilobum. NCBI lineage: Eukaryota > Viridiplantae > Streptophyta > Magnoliopsida > Fabales > Fabaceae > Gastrolobium > Gastrolobium bilobum. Next base: position 78,762 of record NW_026895908.1, on the reverse strand, counting down.
CCGTCGTCTCTCTTCAATAAAATAGCCTTTTTAATTCTGTCATAAGCATCCTATTTATACGCCTCGCTTCTTTCTTCCAAAAATAACCTTCAGAAAACACGGTACATTTTTCTCGCAAAAGGCGCGGGTTGGCGCCAGTGTGGCGCCAACTTGTGCCATAGTTCTGTCACTTAAGAAAAATCACATCCTGAAAATTGCAAACCGGCGCGGGTTTGCGCCAGTGTGGCGCCAACTTGCGCCAACTTCCTGCCCATTGTACTGTGTTACTTTTTCCAGTCGGCGTTGGTCTGCGCCATAGTGGCGTTGGTCTGCGCCATAGTGGCGTTGGTCTGCGCCAACTCTTTGCCATTTGGCCTGTGAAGTGTGGCGCCAACTTGCGCCAGAGTGGCGCCAACTTGCGCCACTTCTCTGGAATTTGGCCCAAGGACTTCTATGTAGCATTGAAATTTCACCCGAGTGGAATCAGATCACCAGACTTTTCGTAATTTCCATATTTTCTTCTTCTTCTACCTATATAAACACAACCAAAAGGTGAGAAGTATCATTGACATGGACAAGTCAATATAGTAAACAAATATGTATATAAATTGCTCTTTTATGACTTAATCCTTATCAATTTCAGCTTAGAAAACTACATTTGCCAGAGGCACATCAAATCATTCCCAGATTTAAACGTTGTTGTCCCCAGCAATGTACAAGACTCAATCCAGGAAACAATCATTTAATCCAGCATAACATAACATTACATAGACACTTTCAGATACAAAATGCCATGCATGACTGACCCAATATCATAAACTCCCAACAATGCCATCAGTTTCTTAAAGATACAAGTCTACATTGATTACCCCTCACACAGTTAAATAATGTCCACTCAACACTCAGTGTTTAAGGGTATCATGAGCACTCAATCAATCACAACTATAACACTACCATAGGCTTGATCATATTCTAAAATATTCTTAAAAATGAAGAATCAAACACATGCACCAATTGATCAAAAGGACTTCACAGGTTGTAACTTGGCCAAGTTAAAGGGTAGGAATATATGGATAGTAGCTCAACAACAATGAGATTGAAAAATTGATACTGTTTTACTTTAGCACATTCAACTCAATGGTTTTGCTCCACTAAGATTCCCACAGAATTTCGAGAATTAATTCCTGTCAACCACCTTTTATGCACATTCACCCTTTTTCTTTTTCTTTTTTTTTTTCAAATTTTTTTTATAAGGGTACAGATGACATCTACATCCCCTACTTACTTGACCTTTATGGAGCTTACCTCAATTTCTTTGTTTTAACTTCAACACATAAGTAATTCAATCTCAATCAAGGTAAGTCACATGGATATAGGCTAAGCCATCAATCAAGCACAAGTCATTGAGCAACAAAATAATTTCAGGCTCAAGGGGCTAGCAATCGAAAAATTCATACAGGTGGGCTATTTTGGCCATAAGCTAACGAGAACAAAATGCCTTTATCATATCAACCAATGTATGCATAACAGGGAAACAGATCAAGTTCTAGAGTGTTACAACAGTGAAGTCTCTCAACAAGAAAATTCAGTGTTTAGGCTCAAACCTCACAGCTATGGTATCAATATAGACTCAAGAAAATTGACCTCAGACATTATCAGAATTTCACAACATCAGTTCAGACAAACGAACAATCATGTAATCCAATTATACCTATGCACTATTATGCCAAAAAGTTATACAATATGCTTCCAAGAATTCAGTCAAGCACATTAACTAGATAAGAACATTTAAACCTGAGAATTGCTTGAAAAATAGATCAATATTTTTTATTTTTATTTTTAAATTAAAGAGCAACACAAAATAACTAACTAAAATAACTAAAAAAAATTAAAAGAGTTTAGAATATCTCCCCTGATAGAAGAATTGCAGTTCCAAAGTGCTTTCCTAAAGCCTACCATTCCCAGATTTAAAGAATTGTTGTCCCCAACAATAGTCAAACCATAAGATGGATGAAAAACCTGCACAATGAAACAAACAACGGCATATAGGATAAACTATAATGCGCACAAGAAAATATCAGAGTGTTTGGGAAATATACCAACGCAAAGTAGCTAAATGACCCTAACATCAACCTAAGGTCATAATAAAATAGCAAAAGTACTAAAAAGAAAAACAAACTAATATACAATAACTCTCCAACAGCAAGGAGATTTAATCAATCCTCCATTTCATCCCCCTTAGCAGCATGGGATGACTCAGCAAATGCAGGATCTGGTGGTTCTGGATGCATCAGTGCATGAGACCACCATTCCCAGATTTGATTCCAACCGTGAATCCATGTGAAGAACTCTTTGAAGTATTGTTTTCTCTGAAAGACAGAGTCTTGGTATCTCTTCTCACATAATCTCCTTTTGGCGGCCTTCATCCTCCGGTAATCCACATACATCTTCCAACTAGTATCAAAGAGTTTCACCACTTCCTTTCTCATTGCCTTCTTCCTTGTAGGATTACGCCTCCTTTGAGGCTTCCTCACATGTTTGACATCATCCTCCATCAGACTTTTGTGGGTACAAAAAGAAGGACTTATATGTTTAATATCAGAAATGGACCCACCCCAACGCAGTCTTGTGCTCTAAGAGAACCTCTTTTAGTTTTCTTTCATCATCAAAAGACAACCCTTCTTTATCAGACTCCTTCTTTTCAAGAACCTCAGAGACATCAGCAATCTTATCTTCAAATTGAACATGATCACTGTTTTTCAAATCCTCTTCAAGCTCTTGAATAGGAGTTTTCTCTTCATGAACCACCTCCTTTAAGACATCAAGTCTGAAACAATCACCATTTTCAATAGGTCTTTCCATACAATCAAAAACATTGACAGTAATTGTTTCTTCATTCATTCTCAACACTAGCTCTCCTTGCTCTACATCAATCATTGCACGAGATGTAGCTAAGAAAGGTCTACCCAAAAGAAGAGGCATTTCATTTTCTGCCTCCATATCAAGCACCACAAAATCAGCAGGAAAGATGAACTTATCCACTTTCACAAGAACATCTTCAATTATACCACTGGGCTTCCTTAAAGATCTATCAGCAAGCTGAAGAGATACCAAAGTAGGTTTCAACTTAGTGATACCCAAGGATTTACAAACAGAAAGAGGCATCAAAGTAATGCTAACCCCAAGATCACATAATGCCCTGCCAATTTTAGTATTACCAATTTCAATAGGAGTGTTGAAACTTTCGGGATCACGAAGCTTAGGAGGACATTTCCTTGTAATAATAGCACTGCACTCCTCAGTAAGTGCTACAGTTTGGCATTCTTGCAACTTGCGTTTTCTTGATAAAAGGTCCTTCATAAACTTGGCATAATTAGGCATATTGACCAAGGCTTAAGCAAATGGAATATTCATATGAAGCTTTTTGAAAATATCCAGGAACCTTCCATAGTGTTGCTTCTGAGCATCCTGCTTGAATCTTTCAGGATAAGGTTCCATAGCTCTCACATAATCAGGACTCAACTCATGCTTCTTCTTTACAACTGGCTTAACCACTTCAGCAGGTTTTTCAATTTCTTTTTCAGGCTCACCTGCAGTGTCTAGCTTCTCTTCAACCTCAGGAGATGGAAGTATTTTACCACTTCTAGTTGTGATGGCCATACAATTTTCCTTCGGATTAGTAACAGTGTTACTAAGGAAAGTACCTGGAGTTCTATTAGCAATTTGTTTAGCTAGCTGGCCAATTTGATTCTCCAAATTTCTGATAGAAGCACTCATGTTTTTGGTATTGGCCCTAGTCTCTTCCATGAAGGCAATGGAATGTTGAGCCATTTGTCCAACTAGCCTTTCCAAATCAGATGGTTCCTTAGTTTGGATTGGTGGAGGCTGCAGATAGTTGTTTGATGTGAAATCAAGACCAGTTCCTTGCGCCCTCCTCTGAAAATTATTACTTCCAGAAGGAAAATTTTGATTTCTTGGAATATTTTGTGGCGGAGGTCTTTGGTCATACCAAATTCCATTCACATGAACTTGTTGAGGAGGATCAGACGCCAGCAAAGAGGGACATTCATTAGACTCATGATTGTCCTTACAATATTCACATACCACCGCAATAGCTTTAGTATGAACATTGGTAAGTTGCATCTTATCAAGCCTCTCTGTTAAAGTTTCCATTTGCTAAGATAGTAATTTATTTTCAGCTAGCATCGCATCATTACCTTCTAGCTGAAGGATACCTCTCTTAGGCTTTGCTGACAACACTTTATTTTCATTGTCATCCATCCTCTCAATTAACTCAAGAGTCTCGTTTTCCCTCAAATTTTTAATAGTACCACCTGCTGCACCATTCAACATCATCCGCACTTCAGGTTTACAACCATTGAAGAAAATTCTCACTTGATTACCAGCTGTCAAGTTATAATGAGGGCACCTCCTCAGTAAATCCTTGAATCGATTTCATGATGCACACATAGTTTCACCCTCTGATTGAGTGAAATTGGTGATATCATTCACCATATGATTATACCTCTCCATGGAGAAGAACTCAGCAAAGAACTTTTGAGAGAAATCCTCCCATGTAGGAATGCTACGTGCAGGCTGCCTTTCCAACCAACTAAGAGCTTTTCCCTTAACAGCAAAAAGGAGCAACCTCAACCGAATTACATCATTGGACACCTGAGGATGTTTGGTTGAGTCACATATCATCATGAATCTGTCTATGAATCTGTGAGGATCTTCATTCACCTCTCTTCCAAACTGAGCTCTCTCCACCAATTGAATATTAGAAGACTTAAGCTGCCAATTATTGTTACCAATATCAGGCTGAACAATGTTTGAGTTAGGCATGTTAAAAGATGAAGTAAAAATTGTGTCCATGAGTGGATTTTCTGCATCATTATTTGCTGCCATGATTAGTGATTCAGCTGGTATCACTTGCAGTTCTTCAGGAAAAGTCTCTAACTCGTTGAATGCAAGCTTCTTCCAAGCGAGTTTTCTATTTCTCCTTTCAGTCTTTGTAATCTTATAATCAAATAGAAATTCTGCAGTTTTGCCTCGCATACAACTCAGAAAGGGGATTAGTAGCATTTTTCAAATAAAAACAAAATTAAACAAAATAAAATAAAAGTATTCACAAAATCCAATCTTAAAAATCAAAATTATATGATATCAGAAACGCCAATCCCCGGCAACGGCGCCAAAAACTTGATGCTCACTGGCAAGTGTACCGATCGCACAAGTAATACAGTGATAAGAAAGTTATCGTCTCCACAGGGATTGGGATCAAATATCAAATAATTATCCTTTTAAGATGGAAGGAATTCAGATGGGTGTGTGAAAGTTGTTGATTTTGAGTAAAAATAAGAACTAAAAGTAAAGACTTATTTTTCCAAGGTTTTTGTTTATGAGAAATAAAACAGAAATTTATTTTTTAAAATATGAGAAAACACTGTAGCTAGAGTACACTCACCGAATGATTCCCACTTCTTACTTTGGATTGATTTACAATACTCATTTACATAAATACTCAGATAATTTATCATCTAAAAATATTATTAGTTAACCCTCAATTCCTTGCAAGATTAACCCTTTAACCCCAATTCCTTGCAATGTTCCGTATGGATTTAAGCAATGAACACAATAAATTAAGCATCTGCAATCAAATATACGTCTATTCCTAGCACGCATACCAACTGTTATCATACTCCCTTCCAAGATTAAAAACCCCAATATTTCTATCTAGGGTTCTAACCCTCAAACTATCATCAACTATCAGATTGATCAATTATAATAAAGAAGATAGAAATTACGCACAGAGTAGAAATAAAGATAAATATATAAACGAGTAAGGGTAAACCAATCCGTCATAACAAGAGTTCACATAGGGTTTGTGACCCTAACTACAATAAAAAGAACTAGCCAACCATTATCATGGCTAAAAATTCAATATTCAACATAAACTGATAAATAAAAAGGGGAAGAAGAAGATGAAATAGATCCTTGCCAGACTCTCTCTGAGCACCACCGTCGTCTCTCTTCAATAGAATAGCCTTTTTAATTCTGTTATAAGTATCCTATTTATACGCCTCGCTTCTTTCTTCCAAAAATAACCTTCAGAAAACACGGTACATTTTTCTCGTAAAACTGCGCGGGTTGGCGCCAGTGTGGCGCCAACTTGCGCCATAGTTCTGTCACTTAAGAAAAATCACGTCCTGAAAATCGCAAACCGGCGCGGGTTGTCGCCAGTGTGGCGCCAACTTGCGCCAACTTCCTGCCCATTGTACTGTGTTACTTTTTCCAAACAGCGCTGGTCTGCGCCATAGTGACACTGGTCTGCGCCAACTCTCTGCTATTTGGCCTGTGAAGTGTGGCGCCAACTTGCGCCAGAATGGCGCCAAGTTGTACCACTTCTCTGAAATTTGGCCCAAGGACTTCTATGCAGCATTGAAATTCCACCCGAGTGGAATCAGATCACCAGACTTTTCGTAATTTCCATATTTTCTTCTTAATCTACCTATATAAACACAACCAAAAGGTGAGAAGTATCATTGATGACAAGTCAATATAGTAAACAAATATGTATATAAATTGCTCTTTTATGACTTAATCCTTATCAATTTCAGCTTAGAAAACTACATTTTCCAGAGGCACATCAATGGGTGAGTGCAATTGATCTGAAGTGTCCTCTTTGGCATTGTTCATGTGCTTATATATGCTTCAAATGTGGCAGTTGCAGCGGCTATGGCCTCTTCAGGTAGTTACAGGGATCGTGGTCTTAATAGGCGGTTAGGGACGATTGTGGGTGTTGTAGAGTGGAAAAAGATCGTGGATTTGAACCCACGATTCGGGGTCATTAGTTGTGAGACTAGTAGGATGTATCGATCCGGGTGAGTGTGTCTTGGGCCTCTAAATGGGTTGAGCCCTTGGGCTTGAGCTCGGTGAGCTTAACCGGGGGTATAAACTCGGAACAGAAGGTGATAGTATCACGAAACAATCACTTAAACAAATTAGTTTTTGACAATTTTTATTTGGGTGCGCCGGATGTCTTGTTGCATGATATCCTGCAATTCATTTTTAACTATGCACTTTCGGAAGTACATAGTTGTAATATTAAAGTTATTTTTTTAATTATATACTTCCGGAAATACATAATTAAAAAATAGTTGCAGAAATGAACAATACCATTCATGTAACATAATTCTTATATTTTGGTTTTTATTTTTATGTATAACTAATGCAATATGAAGACCAACCAGCATTTGAAGGGTCTGTACCTAAATGTTTGGGTCTTCACTTGCATTTTAAGGAAGGCGATACTGTAATAATATAAGATCGTTGAATTGCAGTGTCCATGGTCTTATAGAATACTTAGTCCAACACATGTAATTAACTACCCTGGTTATAGGCAAAAGTCACGTGTTCCCTGTTTGATTGTCCTAAATCGTTTCAGGATTTATATATTTTTGGTTTTGTTGTCTAATTTTTTCCGAGATGGAAGAGGTTGAATTTTGAATTTCACTTCGAATTAATGCGGATGCTGGGAATCTCACGATTGAATTGCGCGAGTGGGACAGTCTTATAAAAAAGATGGTCACAAATTTATGTTTTTTATTGGTTTTTCTCTCTAGAAAACTGGGTATTGGCTCGTCCCATTTTCCATTAGTAGATATTGATTACTCAATAAGTAATATGTCTCACACCAAACGTACACTTATTTTTGTGCTGTTAAGATATTAGGTTTTTAGTGTTATTGGGAAGCTTGAGCTTGCAGTAGTAATATTAGTATTTGATGTAATTATTAATTTAAGGGTTCGCTTTTTCTGCAGTTACTGCAGATAAGTTATCTGCAGTAAGTCCAATACGACGTTGTTTTGGGGCAAAAATCATGGTGTTTTTATAATTTTAATTTATTTTAGGGTTATAATAGTCTTTATATTTATAATTTTTTAAGATTTCAATACCAAAACGATGTTGTTTTGGAAATAAATGCAGATAACTTATCTGCATTAACTGTAGAAATATTTTTCTCTTAATTTAAATAGTAGTAATAGGTTAGGGTATTGGAACACGATATATCCTTTCAATAATATTTGAGTTTTGTAAACCTAAACCTAATATGATATTAGAGAAATATCATTAACCATGGCCTTGTTGGGACAACGTCCCTCTTAGAGTGTGGAAGTAACCACATGTAGGGGTGTGCAAAATAACCAAAAAATTGAATCGAACCATGAACCGAACTAGTTTTTAAATAACCAGTTCATGAACCGAATTGGTTTTTAGAACCATTTTAAGAATCGAACCATTTTGAACCGAACCGAACCATTTTCGAACCAAACCGAACCATTTTCGAACCGAACCGAATTGATTTTTATAACTTTATTTTTTAATTTTTTAATTTTTTTTCTTTTCAAAAGAGGGTTGACCCGAACTGAACTGAACCGAACCGTTTCCAACCAAACCGAACCACTTTCGAACCGAACCAGTTTTGAACCGAACCGAACCTGTAAGAACCTGCACCGTTAATTAAGGAAGTTAATTAATTAATTATGTGAAATTAGGAAATAATTCCATAATTGACCCTAATAATGATTGTGAGGCTTAAATAAATATAGAAAGTGGTTAATAATGCTGAAAGTCGCTTTTCGGACGAAAATTGCAGATATCGGTTCTGCTACTCGGTATAAATGCATACCGATAAAGTATCCCTAAAAATTATAATAAATGTATGAATATTCCTAGAGTAATATATAGGACTTGTAAAACGAGTTTCAAGTTAAAATAATGAGATCTGGTGCCAGAACTGATACTGGCTATGGAAAAGCGCCTACAGGAAATGTGCTGCGAAAAATAAAATAAAAATATGAAAAATCTTAGAAAAATGAGTAGGTTCAGATTTCAAAGTTTGGGATTAAAATGCTAAGCGTAGCATTTAGCACTGATAAAGTGCGATTAAAACTTAAGTGACTATATATACCTTGTGGCACATGATCCTAGGACATATGTGCTGCCTCCTTCGTGAAAAATCTGGTGCCTTTGAAGTCAGCCGCCCTTGCCACCTTCTCCATTTTTGTGAGCCAAGAAGCCTCCTTTCTTCTTGGTTCCTTCACCAAATCACCTTGGATGAGTGTGAATCATCATTGTGAGTGGGAAAGGAATACCATTTCTGAGTGTTGGTGACTGAGTTGGGTGTGTGTAGGGGCTGAGTTGGGTGTTTGGGTTGTGAGCTTCATTTTCTTGGCTTGTGGAGCTCCATGGAACTTTCTTTGCGAAGAAAAGACCCACCTTGTGTGCCATTTTCGTTTCCCTACGAAGTCAGAACCTTTGAGGCTGATTGTGAGCTCCAAGAGCAGCCTTTGCTTCTGTTTTGAACCTTTGGTAAGTGTTACAACCTTTGGTCTTGAGTTTAATTGGTTAAAAGAGATGTCTTGGCATGTTTAATAAGTTAAACAAGTATGTAATCTGAGTAAGAACCTAAATGTGCCTAAAAATGAAGTCTTGAACGTTTTGAAATGGTAAAAGTTGGACCTTTGTTGGATATCTTCGTGAAATGCAGAAGCTGCATTCTGTCGCGAAATATCCAGATATGAGGTCTCTTGATATCCGAATATGGATATCCGGATATATCCCCGACAAATATCCGAATATTCTGGGTTTTCGTGAACAGTGAAAGTACTGTTCATACAGAACTGAGTTATGGGTTAGTAGACCCTATGTTGATGAAGTTGAACTTCTGTAATGATTATTATAAGTCAGAATCAAGGGATTAAGGGCTTATGACTTTGTGAGAAGTCTAAAGACGTAAAACGTAAAGGAAGGGCGTTGTTTTTAAATCATATGCTTGTTATGCATAAATATTGATAATATTGTTGGTCCAAACAGATTGTGATCTTGCTGTTTGTGGACTTTGAGGTATTGTGGACTCTTGGCTTGGATAGGTAGCTTGCAAGGTAAGCTTTCCTGTCCTCGGTTTAGCCATTGTTTGTTCCACCATGTCCCATGGGGGGATGGTTATATGCATGATGTGTTTTCATGTACTGTTTTATTGAAATGCTATGGAGCTGTTAAGTGCAAATGCTTTATGATATGTATGTGGTCTGACGCCTACATAGGAGGCCATGGGGCGATCCTGTGGGCGAATACAGCATGGGCTGATACTGTGTGGGTAATAGACGTATTCTTGCACTTCTCTGATCAGTAGAATAGTTATAACACACATGACATGAACATCTGTTGCATTGCACTGATTTTGGAACTGATACTGAATTACTGCTTTTAGAACTTATATTGCACATGTAAGTGAGCTTGGGGTGGAAGATCCTTGAGGACCCCTTGTCTTACTGAGATTTCTTGTTTAGAGATCTCACCCCACGCTTGGGGCGCTTATTTCAGGATCAGGTAACTTGGGGGCTGATGCCTCTGGCGGCAGGAGGCCAGAGCTTAGCTGATGATATTGTTGATATATTTATGCTGACATGTCTGGATTGGATGCTGTTATGTTTTCCGCCTTATTATTATGCAATTGATTTTGAGACTTATGTTGGGCTTGATGCCTTATTTGGGTGAGCATGGGGTTTGTCCATGCCACTTTATGTTAGTCCTTTGAGTTGAGTGGTATAACTTAGTAGGTTGTCCGGTCTACGTGTTGTAGTTTCGTGACTAGAGACATACTTATGTTATTTATTTAAGGAGGTATTTCAGTTAGCTGTTTATTTGTAATTTACATACATGCAATATTTTGAAAAATGATTAAGTAATCAAGCTGGTAATTGATAATGACGTCATAATTGAAAAGAAAAAGATATTTCACAATTTTAAATTAAGTGTGGCTTAATACGATGACATGATAACAAACCGGATATATACGGGGTGTTACATTTTATGGTATCAGAGCAATGGTTTGAGGGAAAAGCCTGTATATATTGCAATAATTAGGATGCTTGGTTGTGTCTGTCTTGTGTGTTTGCTCCATTGGGTTTTATTATGATAATGCATATGTGATCACATTGCGTGGGCCTGATCAACTCGTAATTTGTGTAACTTGTGCAGAGTCATGGTAGGATCCAGGAAAACACGAGAGGCTGTTGAGGGTCAACCCGACCCAATCCTGGCTGCATTGGCTGAGATGCAGGAGGCCATTAGATTGGCCAACGTGGCAATGATGGACGCTGCTAGATAAGCGAACCAGAAGGCCACATAGGATGCTCTTGAGGCGAACCGGCAGGCGAACATGACCATGATGCGGGTTATGTTGGAGGAGATGAGGGCTGGTCCTGCTGTAAGTCAGTTCCCTCCGCCACCACCTCCACCGTCGCCGCCTCCACCTAGTGTTCAAGATGAGAGCCTGAGTCACATTGGTAGTGCTACTCATGTCACTGGGGTGATGAAACCCTTTATGGAGCCTGCTGAGGACCGTGACGTCATCGACCGTCGGCTGAACGCTTTCAAGAAGCATAAGCCGCCTTCTTTTGATGGGTCTTATGATCCTATTGCTGCGGCGAGATGGTTACAGGCGCTAGACAAGATCTTCCGGGTCATGCAGTGTTCCGACCCGCAGAAGCTGATGTTCGCTACCTACATGTTGGAGGGCGATGCCCATGAGTGGTGGATGAACACCTCTCATGCGTTTGAGATGCAGGGTCATGGTATGACATGGCCATTCTTTGAGGACTGCTTTTTGGGCAGATACTTTCCCTATGATGCATAGGAGAGGAAACAGGGAGAGTTCGACAGGTTGGTTCAGGGCTCGCTGTCTGTTGACGAGTACCTGGCCAAGTTCAATGAGCTAGTGAAGTTTTCGCACTTCCGGATAGAGAGACCTACTCCTGTTTTCTTGGCTGCTAAGTTCCGCAGGGGACTTAATGAGGATATTTCTGGTTACCTTGCGGGGTCTGCTTCTAGAAACTTCGGGACACTGGTGCAGCAGTGTCGGGATATCGAGGATTTCTGTAACTCGAGTAACGCCAAGAGGGCCAAGGTGGCTGAGATGAAGGTAGCTGGTAGTTCCACTTCCTGGAAGGACAGGGAGTTTGCTAGCAAAGGCAAAGGGAAGCAGTTGGCTGCTAGGCAGGCGCCTAGTCAGTTCAAGAGGAGTTTCACTCAGGGGAGTTCAACGAGACCTCTTACTCCCAGATGCTCGGGTTGTGGGAAGGTTCATTTGGGGCCGTGTGCTACCAGTCAGACTATCTGTTTCTAGTGTGGCAAGGAGGGCCACTATGCTAGAGAGTGTCCGTCATCGACGGCGAGAGCTGCAGCAGTTCAGGCAGTTCCATTGCGGATGGTTCCCCTTCCACCTACAGCGGCACCAGAGGTGCCACCTGCCACGGGGCGAGTGTATACTTTAGATCGTCAGCAGTCGGACGGAGCTCCGAAACTGGTTAGAGGTACTATTTCCATTGGTGGATCTTCTGTTGATGTATTGTTTGACTCCGGGGCTACGCATTCCTTCATTGCTACCCCGATTGCTGTGGGGCTTGAGTTTCCCATGTCTGTTCTTTCTCCACCTTTGCGGGTGACCACCGCCACCGGAGAAAGGTGTGATTCCTCCACTGTTCATTGCGATGTGACGTTTCAGTGGGATGGCTGTGAGTTCTCGGTGGATCTGATAGGATTATCGATGGCCAACCTTGAGATTATTCTGGGCATGGATTGGCTGTCCAAAAATTATGCTTTGATTGATTCTTGTGCCAAAAGAGTGGTGTTGTCACCGTGTGGGTCCACAGCCAGTTCCTCGCCGTTCATTTCAGTCCTGCAGACTAGGAGGGCCTTGAGAGCAGGGGCCTTTGGCTATGTGATGTTGGTAGGTTTGGTGAGTGGGACACAGGAGGATATCACTGGCATTCCTATGGTGAGGGAGTTCCTCGAGGTATTTCCTGAGGACATCCCTGAGTTTCCGCCGCAGAGGGAGATTGAGTTCTCTATTGACTTATTGCCTGGTGTGGGGCTCGTTTCATTGACTCCATATCGGATGTCGCCACCAGAGTTGGCTGAGCTGAAGAAGCACATTGAGGACCTTTCAGGGAAAAGCTTCATTCGACCGAGTGTGTCTCTATGGGGAGCACCGGTCATTTTTGTGAAGAAGAAAGACGGAACTATGCGATTGTGCACCGACTACAGGTAGCTGAACAAGGTGACAATCAAGAACAAGTATCCCCTTCCACGCATTGATGATCTGTTGGATCAACTGAAGGGTGCTTGTGTGTATTCGAAGATCGATCTCCGGTCCAGATACCATCAGATTCGGGTGAAGCCGGAGGATATCCCGAAGACCGCGTTTCGTTCGAGATACAGTCACTATGAGTATTTGGTGATTCCTTTTGGATTCACAAATGCACCTGCTGTGTTCATGGATTACATGAACATGATTTTCCATCCGTACCTGGATCAGTTTGTGATTGTCTTCATTGACGACATTTTGATTTACTCCAAGACAGAGAATGAGCATGTTGAGCACTTGAAGATTGTGTTGCAAGTGCTGAAGGAGAAAAGGCTTTATGCTAAGCCTTCGAAATGTGAGTTTTGGCTCAAGTCTGTGAAGTTTCTTGGCCATGTGATTTCTGCAGAAGGAGTTGCAGTTGACCCGAACAAGATTGAGGCCGTGCTAGATTGGGAGAGGCCCAAGACGGTAACCGAAGTGAGGAGTTTTCTGGGTTTGGCAGGGGATTTTCCATGCTGGTTCTTCCATTGACTCGCCTTACCTGCAAGGAGACTCCATTTGTGTGGACTCACGAGTGTGAAGAATGTTTCCAGGAGTTGAAGGAGAGACTGACTACTGCACCTGTGTTGGTCCTTCCTGATCCTGTTGAGGAAGTAAAGTTGTACACCGACGCTTCCGGAAAGGGGCTCGGATGTGTGTTAATGCAGTTGGGCAAAGTGATCGCCTATGCTTCGAGGCAGTTGAAGCCTCATGAGGAGAACTACCCGACTCATGATTTGGAGTTGGCTGCTATTGTATTTGCTTTCAAGATTTGAAGGCATTACCTGGTTGGGATGAAGTCTGCTGTGTTCAATGACCATATGAGCTTGAAGTATCTGTTTGATCAGAAGGAGCTGAACATGAGACAAAGGAGATGGATGGAGTATCTGAAGGACTACGACTTTGAGTTGAAGTACCACCCCGGCAAGGCCAATGTGATAGCTGATGCTTTGAGTTGGAAATCCGTGAGTCTATCCAGTTTGACCATGGGAGATTATGACATCATTGAGCAGTTTCGAGATCTGACAGTGACTTCCTTGTTTGGGGGTGCACTTCTCGAAATGGAAACCGTGCAAGTGGAGAACGAGCTCATGGAAAAGATCAAAGAGGCGCAAATTCAGATAGAGTGCCTTGATTATGTGAAGAACCAAGACGGAGTGTCTTGGAATGAGGATGGGTTGTTGACCTTTCAGAAGAGGATTGTGGTTCCTCGAGGTCCGTTGACTGTTGAGGTGATGACAGAGGCTCATAATGGTCAGTTTACTGTCCACCCTGGTGCTACCAAGATGTATCAGGACTTGAAGAGGAACTATTGGTGGCCGGGCATAAAGAAGGACATAGCTATTTTTGTGTCCAAGTGCTTAGTTTGCCAAAAGGTGAAGATAGAACACCAGAAGCCGTCTGGTAAACTGCAACATCTTGAGATTCCGGAATGGAAATGGGATAGCATTTCCATGGACTTTGTGGTGGGATTACCGAAGACTCAGGCTGGTTATGACTCTATCTGGGTCATTGTGGACATATTGACCAAGTCTGCCCACTTTCTTCTGGTGAAGGTGAGCTTCACTACTGAGTTGTTGGCCAGACTTTATGTTCGCGAGATTGAGAGACTTCACGGGATGCCCGAGAGTATCATTAGCGATAGGGACCCGAAGTTCACATCTCGGTTCTGGGAAGCGCTGCAGGAGGCTTTTGGTACGCAGTTGAGACTGAGTACAACCTATCACCCTCAGACTGATGGACAGACTGAGCGGACCATCCAGACATTGGAGGACATGTTGAGGGGTTGAACGTTGGAAAAGGTTTCAGCATGGGATAAGTACCTTCCGTTGGTTGAGTTTTCGTATAACAACAGTTTTCTTGCTAGCCTGGGCATGGCACCGTACGAGGCGTTGTATGGTAGGAGGTGTCGGACTCCTACCTGCTGGTCTGAGGTTGGAGATAGAGAGTTGTTTGGCTTGGACTTTGTCCAAGATACCACCCTGCAGATCCAGATGATCAGGGAAAAGTTGAAGCAGGCGCAGAATCGCCAGAAGAGTTATTATGATGTTAAGCATCGTCCACTGGAGTTCAGTGAGGGTGAGTACGTGTTTGTGAGACTTTCACCTGTTACCGGTGTTGGACGAGCACTCGGAGTGAGGAAGCTGAGCCCGGAGTTTATTGGGCCATACCAGATCCTTGGTAGAGTAGGACCTGTTGCCTACCGGCTTGCCTTGCCTCCGAACCTAGCCAACATCAACGACGTGTTTCACGTGTCTCAGCTTCAGAAATACGTAGCGGATCCTTCGTACGTGGTGCAACCGGATGATGTGGAGGTTTGGGAGAACTGGAGAACTCCCGTCGGACCACTCCGAATTCTCGATCGTGGCGAGAAGCAGCTGAGGAGCAAGATCATTCCGATGGTCAAAGTGCAATGGACAGAAAGAACTCCTGAAGAGTGTACCTGGGAGCGAGAGGATGAGCTTCTCCGGCAGTATCCCGACTTCAGAGACAGATATATTCTTATTTTGAGGACAAAATCCTTAAAAAGTAGGGTGAATGTAAGAACTCGCACCGTTAATTAAGGAAGTTAATTAATTAATTATGTGAAATTAGAAAATAATTCCATAATTGACCTTAATAATGATTATGAGGCTTAAATAAATATAGAAAGTGGTTAATAATGCTGAAAGTCGCTTTTCGGACGAAAAGTGCAGATACCGGTTCTGCTACTCGGTATAAATGCATACCGATAAAGTATCTCGGAAATTATAATAAATGGATGAATATTCCTAGAATAGTATATAGGACTTGTAAAGCGAGTTTCAAGTTAAAATAATTACATCTGGTGCCAGAACTGATACTGGCTATGGAAAAGCGCTTACCGGAAAGGTGCTGCGAAAAATAAAATAAAAATATGACAAAGCTTAGAAAAATGAGTAGGTTCAGATTTCAAAGTTTGGGATTAAAATGCTAAGCGTAGCATTTAGCACTAATACAGTGCGATTAAAACTTAAGTGACTATATATACCTTGTGGCACATTATCCTAGGTCATATGTGCTGCCTCCTTCGTGAAAAATCTGGTGCCTTTGAAGTCAGCCACCCTTGCCACCTTCTCCTCCATTTTTGTGAGTCAAGAAGCCTCTTTTCTTCTTGGTTCACTACTAGAAAATTCACAATCAGCGAGGGAAAAATTTCCTTGCAAAATAGCAAAGTTCCCTTGCAAAAACTGTCTGCGACGGAATTTGCGAGGGAACACGGTCCCTCGCTAAAACCCTCGTCGCAAATAGATTTGCAAGGGAAATTTGTCATATGACAATTCCCTCGCAAATTGCTACGGAAAAGTTTCCTTGCAAAAAAGTAAATTTCCCTCGCTAACAACAGACCTATCTATAGTGTTTTTCCGTCGCAGATTGCGACGGAAATTGCTATTGTAATTTTCCTCGCTAATTTTCGTAGCAGGATTTGCAAGGGCTGTATTAAATTTTCGTTGCAAAATTTGCAAAGAAACATTTTGATTTTCCCTCGCAAAAGGCTACAAATTTTGCAAGGAAATTTTGAAAATTTCCGCCACAAATTCTGGAATTAAAATAAGAAAATAAAAAAAATATATTAAACTTTTGTTAATTTTCCTGTAAACAACAAGGATTCCAAATGAATGTAAATACATAAATTGAGCAACATAAATCCAAAAAAATACTGGATAAACAATTAAATTAAAATTAAATAGTATATCAACAAAAGTGAACAACAACAACCATCAACTCTACAACTGAAATGTCTCTAAAGTTCTAAACAAAATAAAACATACAAAAAATATCTGATATATCTCTGAAGTCCTAAAAGAAGTAAAACATACAAACAACAACTAGTATGCCTCTAAAGTCCTAGCAAAGTCATCATCTTCATCAGGGTCATCACCCTGCGCCGGTCCCTTCGACTTGTTGCAGTTGGCTTCCTTGTCCTGCATTAAAAGTCGGAGTTGTTCCTGCATTTTTTTCATAATGTTAGCTTGTTGCTTCATAAAGTTCGCTTGCTGAGTTAGCTGCTCTGTCGCAGCATGCAATTGCTCCTGAATCTGGGAGTGGGACACCCTCATCCTTTTAAGCTCATCTACAAATACATTATTATAAAACAGTAAGTTAAATGTTTAAAATAAAATATTAATAGAATAGAGATTGAAAACATAAAAGAATCAACTATGCATTGAGTTTACCTTCAGAAACACTGTCAACCTGGGTAGAGGGCCGCTTACTAGGCTTCAGCCGGCTAGCATATCCTCCCAGCCCGACCACCCTTCCTTTCTTGTTGAATCCACCTGCAGCTGTAACCAACATGTTCCCATTATCGGAATAGGAGGAGCTGGATTGACCGTCTGTCGTCGCCTGTGCGGACCTCTCCTCTTCAAGTTTTTGATAATTTTCCTGCAAGTAAAGAAAATCCAACACACATTAAAACATGTAAAACATGACATAAACTATCATAGAAAAAACAAACATCAAATAATAAATGATCAAACCGCTATTAGCTCCGCTCTGGGGCCTAACCACCGCCTTTGACCAGCTTCAGGCTGCTGGGAATGAGTTCGCTCGAAGATAGCCCAATCAACCTTTTCAAGCGGCACTTCTCCAGAAGCCTCCTGGAAATACAAATGAAAATCATTAATTCATTAGTTGCAAGTACAAATTGTTGAATACCGAACTAGAAAACAATTTATACTTACTATCTTTTGTCTATGCTTGCTGATTGGAATCGACCCTCCAGCATATGTGGGTGTGTCCTACTTGGCCCTATTTTCCTTATTTTGAGCAGATCTCTTTTGAAACTTAAGGACAGTTTTTCCATTTTCTTTCAATTGGATTTTTAATGATTCACTACACCATGCATTTTTGCCGATGTCAAATCTTACTTTATGCATTTTATATGCGAACATTGTGATGGCTCTGTGATGCCAAGCTCTTGCCAGGTTATGGCGATCCTCGGGCAACCACCTATAATGATTCTGTAAATTGTCAATTTTTTCGATTAGCGCACAAATTGGTGACAAATGTGTAGTTAGTATACATTTTTGTAATAAAACATTAGCATTAACGAGATATACATAACTTATCAGGAATTCATTCAACCAACCAAGACGAGTTTCTTTAGGAAAGTCTTTCCAGGTGCTCCATACATGTTTAAAATTACGGAATATTTGATTATTAATGAATTCCATGATCTCATCATAAGGTTCGAACCTGACAATATTAAATCAATTTATTTGATTATAACGATTGAGCAATGCTAGAAGCCACATTAGTACATCATTAGTAACAATTACAACTTACTTTGTGGTGCCTAAAGGACGAACCCATATACGTTTAGTCTGTGGATCACACCTCCCCCACTCTGGTTGAAGTGCCGAAGCAGCATCTCCTACCTCGCTTGCAGGGGATGCAGCCTGCAAAAGGGAAAAAAATGTTAAGCATTAAAAAAGTTAGTACAGAGATGCTTAAAAGAAACTATAATATATATCTAAATCACAAAATGATGGTTTACTTAACCTGTTGTGTTGGCCCCATCGGGTCAGTGAGAGTGTGAGGAATACCTGCACTTCCCATAACAGAGTCGGTGGTAGATGGTGATGATCCTATCCAAAGTGGAGGGAGGGATGAGGAAGCTGTACGACCTCTACCAGAGGGGGTAGATGATGTCGTCCTACCTCCTCTGCCACCACGGCCTGTAACTCGACCTCTACCGACATTACCATCACTACCAGTACGCCCATCCATATGAACCATCTGTGAAAACTTATAAACATAATGCAAAAATATATATAAATATAATAAGTATGCAATACGACGTCTACCACTATGGCCATCCATTTGTCACTAATGGATGCATACACCATACAGAGATCCTAAAAGATAAAAAATATAAAACATAATTGTATAATACATATAACATGTGGCCTGTGAATAAAAATTATTTATTTAGTACAACAAATAAGCTTAAAGAAAGAATAACTAAAATCAATCGAACGATTCCTGTTCTTCGAATTCTTCTTGCCCACCTTCCTCTGGACTCTCATAATCATCGAATTCAGGCTCACTATTTGAATAAATATCTTGTTCGTCATCGTTTGATTCCTCATATGCCAATATGGGTATCTTTGTACCCAAAAAAAAATTGGATACTCTGAGAGATGGACACCCACTCTTATGAAAAACTGAGTATTATGACAAATGTTTCAGTGATGACTTTGTTGTGCTTGCTTTCATTAATTAGCTTCTACAAGTTGTGGACTAAGTAGTGTGAGTCTTTTTGTCCTTAAGACGAAAAAGTTCAGGCTGGCCTAGCTAGGTAGTATATGGTACCTATCGAGTTGTAACTCAATCAAACTTAGATTCACAAGAGGAACCTTAGAATATATTTCACAAGAGGAACCGCTTTGTCAGAGAATGGTCCATTTTATTAATATGTTACCCCTTATTACTAAAGTAAACCCTTGTTCAGATTTGTGACATGCTTTGTCCTTTGAATATGACAATTTTTTTTTTCTAAACATTTTTTCATTACAAACCAAAAATAAAAATAAAAATTGTCCTCTGCAGAAAACCTACTAAAGATCTCAACAGAAAAACTTGCCAAAAAAATAGCAAACCAGTTGAATCTTTATTAAATTGGATGAAAAACTGTTGGGGTAGTTTGGTGTTTCTGTTTCAAATCTTAAACGATTTCTTTTTTAACTGAACTGTCTAGATTTAATTAAGGAAAAAAGGGTCAAAGGCTCAAACCATTTCATTCGAGTGTTTCAATCCAAATATTTAGGAACAGTTGTTTCTAAACTATTCGCATGCGTTCTTTAGACAAAATGTGAGATAATCACCAAAAAAACAGAAAAAGGCAGAAATATCATGAGGGTTTTATAGGATACCAAGGAAACCTGAACTAACATAATTAATGATTATCATATGGGTCATACCTGTCAAGTGGTAGCGATCATGAGGACTGCGCAGGCGACGACGGAGGCGAGCAGCTGGGTGAACCAGTAGAAGACACAGCGCTGGATTGTGATGTTGCTGCTGTTGAAGGCGCCAAGGCTGACGACGGGGTTGACGCGGCAGGAGGAATAGCCGGTGGAGATGGAGACGGCGAAGAAGAAGGAGAACGCGTGTTCGATTGCGGTGGAGATTATGGAGCCTATTAGCCTATGAAAAAGGGAAAGCGAGAAGTGAAAAAAGAAAAGTAGGGCAATGAAATGTCGATTTATCTTCCCAATATAAATTATAAATTTGGTAATATATTAGTCAATAAATTTAATTATAAAATAATAGTTATAACCATATTCATAATCTATCACTAATAGTTATAAAATAGTTTTTTAAGAATTAATTATGCGCAGAGATATATATTTTTTATATTTAAAGCATTCTCTTTGATTAAAAATATAATATTTAATTAACCACACTAAAAATTCATCCTTTTGAGATGAATGAATACTTTATGTTATTTTATTTAATTAAAATATTCCAAATTAATTAATTTTATTTCCAATATTTATTAACATACTTTTTGTGTATAAATTACGCTTTATCTCCGTTTACAAATTTTTTTTATAAATTTTTATAAATTACACTAAAGAGAAGGATCCGTTTATTTTAAAATAATGGCAAAAAATAATAATATTATTCATATCTTTTTTCATTAATAATACTGATCATCACATTTTTTAATTTTAATTATTAAAAAATATTTACGATAAAGTTACGTATTTGTTTCTTTTTTCTTTTAATTACCTTTTTCTTATTTATATTATTAGTTTTATATTAAATTATTTATAATACTCGGCTTTGATCGTTCCCTCCCTTATTTCATCATATTCAAACATTAAATAATTCAAGTGTTTAGCACGATCCTAGAAAGTATAATAAGTGCAACCCTTACTTAAAGTATTTTAGCACGATCCAACGGTGGACTTAAAAAAAAATATTCTCTCAAGATCGCTGCCTAAAACAGAATCCTACACACAAACCACTTCGGTTTAGAATTTCTCGTGATGCTACAGGCCTCCAACCAAAAATGCCACCGTTGGATATGAATAATGATGAGTCAGGAATATGCCAACAAAATCTCAGCTCGATCGGACAGTAAATGAGGACATATCAAAAAATGATCAAGGACTGTTCATTCTTGTTCTTAAATTAGCTTATTTTCTGAAGGTTTCTTCTCTCTTTTCTCTTATTGTGATTGATTTCGCTTGTATTCTTGTCAGTAAAATGCTACTCTCACACATTCAAAGTCATATATGTGTGTGTGTGTGTGTGTGTGTGTGTGTGTGTGTGTTTGTGTGAGAGCTCCAATCGACAAACTGACCGTTAGATATGTGTGTGTGTGTGTGTGTGTGTGTGTGTGTGTGTGTGTGTGTGTGTGTGTGTGTGTGTGTGTGTTTGTGTGAGAGCTCCAATCGACAAACTGACCGTTAGATATGAAGTATAATGAGTGTAACTCTTGCTTAAAGTATTTCAGCACGATCCAACAGTGAACTTAAGAAAAAAAAAACATTCTCTCAAGATTGCTGCCTGCAATAGAATCGTACACACATAGTAGTGTCGGTTTCGAATTTCTGGTGATGCTACTAACAGAATCTCAGCTGGAGGTAGATGAAAGATATAGCGTAGAATAATCAAAGATTACACCTTCTTCAATTCTTCTGTGAAGTTTCTGAAATGCCTCTCTCTCTATTTTCTCTTATAGTGACTGATTTTCATACTCCTTTGTCTTCAAAACGCTATTCATGCACATTCAAAAGGCTGCTGAACATCTTGAATTGGGAACCCTAGCTTTCTTTATTGGGCTGGACTTGACTTTTAATTAAGTGGTTAAAGCCCAACTACAAAGACCAATGCCCTTTTTGGTGGCATCGGAAGCTTGTGTCACTTTTCATTTAATTTGTACAGTGATGACGACGAGGGTGGTTGGAACAGGAATCTTTCAGACATTTTTCTCTGCTTCTCATTATTGAACAATTTTTACACACACCTTAAATATCAACAGAGTCTTATCTTTCCTATGACTAGCTGACATATATAGGCACTACTGTCACTACATGCACTCAATGTCTGCCATAAAGGATGCAGCGACATATTTAATGACTTTTTCTCATACGCATGATGCGGCGACCAATTTATGCCCTTGTCCCTTTTAAATTTGATTTATATATTATTTTTGAATTTTGTGAGGGAATATATTCCGTCTTTCCCTTGTAATTTGAGAGGAAATATATTCCCTCGCAATTTGCGAGGGAATTTGTGAGGGAAATTATGAAATTTCAGTCGCAATTATTTGTCCTAGATTTTGCGAGGGAACTTCAGTCGCCAATATTTTCCCTCGCTAGTTTCCGTCACAGACTTATGATGTTTGCAAGGGATTTAAATTCCCTCGCAAATTGCGACCGAAATGCAACCGATCTGCAAGGGATTCTGCGACAGTATTGTAGTAACGAAAAATTCGCCTATTTTCCGTCTCAATTGTATTTTCCCTCGCAAATTCCGTCGCAGTTTGCACAGGGAAATTTTCCCTCACAAATTTCCCTCGCTATTCGCGACTTTTCTAGTAGTGGTTCCTTCACCAAATCACCTTGGGTGAGTGTGAATCATCATTGTGAGTGGGAAAGGAATACCATTTCTGAGTGTTGGTGACTGAGTTTGGTGTGTGTAGGGGCTGAGTTGGGTGTTTTGGTTATGAGCTTCATTTTCTTGGCTTGTGGAGCTCCATGGAACTTTCTTTGTTAAAAAAAGACCCACCTTGTGTGCCATTTTCGTTTCCCTACGAAGTCAGAACCTTGGAGGCTGATTGTGAGTTCCAAGAGCAGCCTTTGCTTCTTTTTGAACTTTGGTAAGTGTTACAACCTTTGGTCTTGAGTTTAATTGGTTAAAAGAGATGTATTGGCATGTTTAATAAGTTAAACAAGTATGTAATCTGAGTATGAACCTAAATGTGCCTAAAAATAAAGTCTTGAACGTTTTGAAATGGTAAAAGTTGGACCTTTGTTGGTTATTTTCGCGAAATGCAGAAGTTGCATTCTGTCGTGAAATATCCGGATATGTAAATCCGGATATTGATATCCGGATATGGTATCCAGATATTGATATTCGGATATGGGGTCTATCCGGATATGGATATCCGGATATGATATCCAGATATTGATATCCGGATATGTCCCCGACAAATATCCGGATATTTTGGGTTTTCGTGAACAGTGAAGGTACTGTTCATACAGAACTGAGTTATGGGTTAGTAGACCCTATGTTGATGAAGTTAAACTTCTGTAATAATTAATATAAGTCAGAATCAAGGGATTAAGGGCTTATGACTTTGTGAGAAGTCTAAAGACGTAAAACGTAAAGGAAGGGCGTTGTTTTTAAATCATGTGCTTGTTGTGCATAAATATTGATAATATTGTTGGTCCAAACAGATTGTGATCTTGTTGTTTGTGGACTCTGAGGTATCGTGGACTCTTGGCTTGGATAGCTAGCTTGCAAGGTAAGCTTTCGTGTCCTCGGTTTAGCCATTGTTTGTTCCGCCATGTCCCATGGGGGGATGGTTATATGCATGATGTGTTTTCATGTACTATTTTATTGAAATGCTATGGAGCGGTTAAGTGCAAATGCTTTATGATATGTATGTGGTGTGACGCCTACACAGGAGGCCATGGGGCGATCCTGTGGGCGAATACAGCATGGGCTGGTATAGCATGGGCTGATACTGTGTGGGTAATAGACGTATTCTTGCACTTCTCTGATCAGTAGAATAGTTATAACACACATGACATGAATATCTGTTGCATTGCATTGATTTTGGAACTGATACTGAATTACTGCTTTTAGAACTTATATTGCACATGTAAGTGAGCTTGGGGTGGAAGATCCTTGAGGACCCCTTGTCTTACTGAGATTTCTTGTTTAGAGATCTCACCCCACGCTTGGGGCGCTTATATCAGGATCAGGTAACTTGGGGGCTGATGCCTCTGGCGGCAGGAGGCCAGAGCTTAGCTGATGATATTGCTGTTATATTTATGCTGACATGTCTGGATTGGATGCTGTTATGTTTTCCGCCTTATTATTATGCAATTGATTTTGAGACTTATGTTGGGCTTGATGCCTTATTTGGGTGAGCATGGGGTTTGTCCATGCCACTTTATGTTAGTCCTTTGAGTTGAGTTGTATAACTTAGTAGGTTGTCCGGTCTACGTGTTGTAGTTTCGTGACTAGAGACACACTTATGTTATTTATTTAAGGAGGTATTTCAGTTAGCTGTTTATTTGCAATTTACATACAGGCAATGTTTTGAAAAATGATTAAGTAATCAAGCTGGTAATTGATAATGACGTCATAATTGAAAAGAAAAGATATTCCGCAATTTTAAATTAAGCGTGGCTTAATATGATGACATGATAACAAACCGGATATATACGGGGTGTTACAGAACCAGTTTTAAACTGAACCGAACCACTTTCGAACCGAACCATTTAAACCAATTCGGTTCGGTTTTTCAAAAAATCTGGTTCAGTTCGACCCATGTACATCCCTAACCACAAGTCATCAAATCGAGCTCACCATCCTGACACTTGGAGGTCGGTCTACTATCGGTAGGTTAGTCCGAATGCACAAATGCAGAAAACATCGAAAAACAGAGATGGAGAGAAAGAGAGAAATGAATAGCATTTTTAACGTGAAAAATCTTCCCTAATGCATAGTAAAAATCACGGGACTTAATTCAACAAAATATTTCACTATGTGAATAGTAGGATTACAACAATTCAAGCTTCAAGTACACTCTCAAGCTTCCCATAGTTTTGCTGAATTGAGTTCATTGAACTCTGTATATATGTGCTTTTATTTTCCCTTATTAATTTTTAACAGTAGGTTGTTCTTGGAAAAAAAAATCATTACTTTGGTTTTGTTTTGACTTATAGGAACCATCATGGATTTTATTTGAGCACTTTAGGCAACTTCCGGTGGTCACTAATTGTGTTTGATTTGGTGGGAGGATATCCCGTGGCAGTGACGGTAATATAGGTGTGTGAAATTCGGGCTTTTCAACCATTTCAATGTCATTTTTTTGAAAAAAAAAATATCAAAACAATTTAAAACTGAAAATAATTACCAAAATAATATAGTAAAACGTGTATTGAGAGAGTTCGTGTTTAAGTTACGCGGGGTTAGTGCGCATTTAGCATTTATCGAATCAATTGTTGCAAAATGGCATAATATTGATTAGCTACGGTTATTTTGCCACGGTTTAAGCCAAAGCAATCACACATCTATCGCATGCGCAATTGGTCAATATAGCAAATTACCCAACTCCCTTGAATGAACATTAGATGAGGTTAAATCGTAGCAAAATGCATGTGGCTAAACGTGCACCCTCCCAACGTGCGTTTTACTGAATTAGTTTGGTAATTCTTTTTTTCTTTTCTTTTTGGTATAAGGTATCCCCATTTAACCTCTTCCAGTCACCTTATCCTTGGAGTACGATTCTGAATGCTAGGCACGTCCTCTGGACCCCAAAGATTTTTCAAGAATTTGCTTAAGGCAGGATTTGAGCCCCTGACTCAAGCAAATCATTGGGAGCTTAGTTGGCAACTGAGCTACTATTGGGGGTTAGTTTGGTAATTCTTTTCAATTTAGAATTGTTTTGATATTAATTTTTTTAAAAAAAGTGAATTATAATGAACAAAAGTCCGTGAAATTCGTCATTTGATTATGATGTTGGCTTCGTGTTGTTGGGTAGATGGATTGAAAGCTTTGAATGGGCCCGTTTGGATGAGTTTTTTTTTTCCTTCCAAAAGCTATTTTTTTTAGAAAAAAAAACTTCTCACTACAAAATCCATTTGGATGCCTATTTAAAAAAAAATACATAAGTCACAAAAAAAAGTCGAAAACCTATTTTTTTTTTTTTAGCTAAAAATTTTAGCTTCCAAAAACGAAGAAGTCAAAAGCCAAATTTTTAAAAAATATATATAAATAGCTTTACCTTTTATAAAAAACACTTCTAAAATAAGTAAGCCATGAAAAATTCATCTTTATTTTGTTCCTCTCATGTTAACAACTTAGGCAAGTAAGTAATAAGTGGAAGGACTTTGGCAAGTATACTAATAAGTAATAACCGGAAGTTGAGGAGGATTAAGTGTTGTTTGGATGGGCTTCTTGTGATGTAAAAGCTACTTTTTTTATAAAAAAAAAAAAGCTTTATGTTTGGATATCAACTTTTAATAAAAGGAAAAGCTAGGAAAAAAAACTAAAATGTTATTTTTTTGAAAAGTTAAAATTTTTGGCTTCTTTTAGAAGGAGAAGTTAAAAGCTATTCAAAAACTCTTCTTACCAATTTTATCCATCACTCCCTTCGACACTCGCCTTGGTTCAGAGCACTTCTCATCTGCTGTTGGCTGTGAGTTTCTAACACACCTGTTGGGTTTTGAGAAAAAAGAAAGAAAGAAAGAAAGAAAAACTTTGATGACTGATCTTGTACTTGTAGTGTGACAAATAGCAATTTGTTGCATTTTCTCTATCCCTCTACGCTCTGTTCACTTTTGCCCTTACTCACATACTTGTGTCTAGGTAGGTTCCCTCTAAGGATGTCATAGGATTTGTTGCACTGCTAGTTTATGACTTCAAGAAGGCATTTTGAAATGTTTTGTTTCACTTTTTTGAATATTGAAGTTGAATATTTGATCTTCATGAAACAAATAATAATAGATAATGATGGATTATAGAATGGGAATGGTTCTGTTATGAATTTCTCTTTCTCCCTACTCGCTATACTTCTTCCCCTTTTCTTCTCTTTCTCAATCTTCATATTCTTCTCTCTGTAAATATCTTTTTTCCTTATTCCTGCCTTGACTTGTTCCACATCAAGTAATGCAAAATCAAAGGGAAAGAGAAAAAGGTTGGCAATCTACTAACTATTTGGTGATGGTGGGATGGAAGGAGTCGACGATGGAAGGAGTCGACGATGGAAGATCTAAGTGAGAGGGGATTCCTTCAGTGGCAACACAGAATACGTGCAAAATGCATGGGCATAACATTAATTCTATATTTAAAAGTGTCTTTTTATTTTAACATTCAAATAACATTTTTACTTAAAAGCACTTTTTAAATACTACATCTAAACGTAAAATAAATTTGACTTTTAAAAAAAAATCTTTTAAAAAAAGCAACTCATAAAAATCTTTTTTTCAAAATTCCATCCAATCAGGCCCTTAACATTCCAAGTACTAATTTACTATTTTAATTTTATTTGAATAAGTTAATATAAATTGAAGAGGGTTTAAAATAGGGAAGTGCATGAGTCGAACCGAACCGGATTTTTTGAAAAACCGAACCGAATTGGTTTAAATAGTTCGGTTCAAAACTGGTTCGGTTCAGAAGTGGTTCGGAACTGGTTCGGGTCGACCCTCTTTTGAAAAGAAAAAAATTTAAAAATTTAAAAAAAAAAAGTTATAAAAATCAATTTGGTTCGGTTTAAAAACGGTTCAGTTCAGAAACGGTTCAGTTCAAAATGGTTCGGTTCTTAAACTGGTTCTAAAAATCGGTCCGGTTCATGAACTGGTTCTTTAAAAACCGGTTTGGTTCTTGAATTGATTTAAAAAAACGATTATTTTAAGGCGGTTCGGTTCGGTTCATGGTTCGGTTCACTTTTTTGGTTATTTTGCACACCCTAATTTTAAATTATAAGGCTATGAATAAAATAAAGAACTAACTTATAATAATTTAACTGTAATCAATCACGAGATTTTATAATTAACAAAATAGTTAGAGTTCACATTTTTAATTGTTCCTTAAACCTCTATCTAATATAATTTAATTATCTAACTTCTTCTAACAATCAAATTCGTTCTAATATATTTAAGGTTTCATTATTTGATATTGTAGTCCTTCAAATTCATTCTAAAATAGTATAGATTTCATTCTATGGATCTCACCTAAAGTAGGTGCACACATGTTCCATCGTAGCCTTTTTCTTTTTTTTTTTCATATAATCCATTGTAGCGTTTTTTACCTAACTATAAATACAATACTTTTACTGTTAAGCATATGGGTTTTAATTTTCTCATGCAGTAGGAGAAAATTTTCTCATGTTGTAGACACATCTTATGTGGGGTTCACATTTATTAAAAAAATAAAAGAAAATATTGCATGAAAATCGAAGAGTCACTAGTAGGAGAAAACAATTCTCCTCCGATATGAGAAAATGTTTTTCCTAAAAATATATATCTTCTTTATGCAAATTTCACGTCACTCAAACATTAACTTGTGACATGTTGAACAAACGACTTCAGCATACAAAAGCAAGGTGATTTAGGTGCCCGCCAAAGCAAAGCGCAATAGAATGTCAACATACAACGAAGGGGAGATTTGGTTTTTGATTTTGCTCATTTGTGTTATGGATTGTGATTATAGAGCCTAATGTTTAAGTTAAGGTTGTTTGGAGGCTAAATGTGTTGTGGGTAGTTTTCATTATGTTTTTTTGGTTGCTCTTTTGCCTTAGTTTAGTACTTTAGGTTTATTTGAGGCTTTGGAGTAATTTGAAGAATATGGAAATGGAATAAAACGTGACATGGTCATCCAAAGGAATAATAATTATATAAAGGTAAATAAATTATAATAATTTTATAATTAATTGTTCTAATATTTTTTTATTTTTTTATCATCATTTATTTATTTTTATATATTTATAATTTTTCAATATAATAATATCACGTTAAATAAAATATGAAATGATTCGCAAAGAATATTTTTAGTGGTTTCTTTCTAATGGGGCGTAAGATGTCAACATTGTCATGTGTAATGCTTTTGGCAACTACGCGTGTCCTGGTCACAAAGGTGCAATAAAGGCCTTCGTAGGTTTGGAAGTACGTGAAGGTATATCATTAGAAACACGGAAGCGCATCGTACCGATGTGATGAGGAATGCAGACACCGTTTTGATTACCTGAGGTGAAGTAGCGAGCATGACAATTTCTCACGTTCAGTTCTCCTTCCCAAGCCTCACGATCTGCAGCAACGCAACACGAACGGTCGAAATTCCGCTCTACGGTTGATCTTCCAGGGTATGACTCAAGGGAATCAGGTGGTCGTGTGGGCAACTGTTCAGATGATGAACGTCTGCCTCTTTGGTGTGTTTCTGATGTATGTAACCCTAGGAGGCACAAGGGAGAAAAGAGTGTTTATATACCCTGCCCAATCCAAAACTAACACTAACCTTCATGGTTTAAAATTGGACTTTGGGCTCACTCTCACTAAAGCTATTGGGCTTAAGTGAAAAAGGCATACTAAATCCAACAATCTCCCACTTGCTTTTTTGGACACAAACTTGAGTTCATAAACCCAAGACTATGTAGTCCATAAGCCATCATTATCTGATTATACAACCCATCCCTTGTCTCAAGCTAGCCTGGGGATCTACCATTTATCACTCGTCAAGGCTCCTGATAATCTTTGAAAGTTTATCTAATTCGGCGCTAATCCACTAAAAGCCCGAACGTGAACTCCAAGATTAATGACTTTATAACATGAATATGCATTGCCCCTTTACAGAATGTCTATAATTGATTGATTAATTTTCTGTAACCCAATCAATTATTTATTCACTTGACTATGATAGTTTCTCTAATGGATTAATTGCACTGGCCAGTGTCTTTAATATACAAGTACTGAAACATATCAAGAGGACATTTCCTATAAACTCCTTGTTGTTTATTTCATAAATATCGATAATCAAATAATCTCACTCCCAAAATATCGCATTATTGGCCGTCAATAGATCGAACCTCACCCGTTGGTAAACCAAAGAATGAAAACTATCTGATTACCTATTTATAATAAACTCAGGATTAAGAGCAATCACATAACTATAGTTAACTGGAGATTTGATACCTTATGATAGAAAAACAACCTTAATCAAATCTCTAATTGATCCTTTTAATGTGAATGTTAATTCACACCAATATTTTACAATGATTCGGACAAAACTATTTCATAAAATATTGCAGCCTAAATAAAGTGCCCAACTTTATTTAACGGCTGTGAATTCATTCATCAATTGTGAGAACCTATGATCATGTCCTCCATGAACGTATCCATATAATCATATACTCCACAATTTGATCCGGACCTTGATGTTTGTAAATAGTGCGCAAAATAAATAAATAAAACCTTATTTATGAAATTCAGAAGATGATTTCATTGTTTCATTGTCTTACTCCACAATGAAACAATAAATAGTGCGCAAAATAAATAAATAAAACCTTATTTATGATCATATGAACGTATCCATATGATCATATACTCCACAATTTAATCCGGACCTTGATGTTTGTAAATAGTGCGCAAAATAAATAAATAAAACCTTATTTATGAAATTCAGAAAATAATTTCATTGTTTCAGTGTCTTACTCCAAGAGCACAATGAAACCAATAACTCCCAGTTGCTTAATGCAAGTCTGGGATCATCTTAAGACCCAAAAAAGTAACATGCCTCTTGTAACACCCCGTATATATCCAGTAATGTTATCATACTATCGTATTAAGCTGCGCTTAATCAAAAATGCAGAATATCTTTTTCTTTTCAATTATGATGTCATTAATCATTACCAACTTGATTACTTAACCATTTTCAAAACATCGTCTGTATGTACATTGCAATAAACAGCTAACTGAAATACCTCATTAAATAAAATAACATAAGTATGAGTCTCTAGTCACAGAACTACAAAATGTAGACCGGACCATCTAACAGTTTATACAACTCAACTCAAAAGTACTAACAACCTAGTGGCGTGGACAAACCCTATGCTCACCCAAATAAGGCACAAGCCCAACAAAGTCTCAACATCAACAACATAATAATAATGCGGAAAGCATAAACAGCATCCAGTCCAGTTATGCCAGCAAGATATGAACAGCACTAAACATCAACTAAGCTCTGGCCTCCTGCCGCCAGAGGCATCAGTCCCCATACTACCTGAACCTGAAATAAGCATTCCCCAAATGTGGGGTGAGATCTCTAAACAAGAAATCTCAGTAAGGCAATGGGTCCTCAAGGATCTTCCACCCCAAGCTCACTTACATGTGCAATATAAGTTCAAAAGCAGTTCATCAATATCATTTCTAAAACAGTGCAATGCAGCAGATAATCATGTCATGTGTGTCAATACTATTCTACTGGCCAGAGAAATGCAGGATTTATATACGTCAAATACCCACACATAGTGCAAGACGCTACTTGCATCCACCCCGGATCACCGTCTTGTATGACGCCACATACTCAGGCTTATCGTCAAGATGGAACAACACATGCATATTAAAAGCAATTACACATAAAGCTCAACAGCATTCCAAATATATCAAAGCATGTAACACAGCATGCATATAACCATTCTCCCATGGGGCACGGTGGAACTACACAATGGCTAAACCGAGGACACGAAAGCTTACCTTGCAAGCTAACTATCCAATGCCAAGAGTCCACACAAGCTCAAGGCCCACAAACAACAAAATCACAATCTGCCCATACCATAATTAATCATCAATAATCATAGCTCAGATTACACAAGTGATTACGTCTTTCTTACTCATTTTAACTCATTACATGTTGTTTCTGCAGGAAGTATTTGAATACTCCACGAGTAGTATTCGAATACTCCAGCTCTCCAGAAAGTATTCGATTACTTTCAATAAAGTATTCAAATACTACCAAGTATCCGAATACTTTCCTCCCAGTATCCGAATACCCAAGTATCCGAATACTAAACCTTACTGTATTCGAATACTTTCCAGTATTCGAATACTTCTTCAAAGGTATCCGAATACTTTTCTTCCCAGAAAAGTATCCCCATACTCCTGCAAGGAGTATTCGACTACCATGAACAAGTATTCGAATACTACACGAAAAGTATTCGAATACCTCTTCAACAGAATGCAGAAATTCGAACACATTCCTTTACTCATTCCTTTACTCAAATGGTTAAAGTTCATCTTTTTGATTGATTAAACAAGCTTTAGGCCTCAAAATGAAACTTAGGTGATCATGGCTCACCTCAAGAGCTCTAAACTCCGAAAATGAAGCAGAAAGGAAGCCTCCAATGCAACCCCAAGGTTCTGACTTCACAAGGCTACGAAAATACACTTCAAGCTTGTCCCTTTGTGCTAAAAGGTGGCTTCTTGAAGCTCAAGAAGCCAAGAACAAGGTCACACAAGCCAAACCCAAGAAGACAGCCCCAAAGTCAGCAACTTCGCCTCCTCACAAAGGCCACAAACTCAGAATGATACACTCCACACCCTCTCAAGGCCAACTCACACAAGCTACAAGTGTTTAGGTGAAGGGAAAAGGAAGAAAATGGTCTCAAGCTCACCAAAATGGAGGAGGAGGCAATGAAACACTAACAAGCTGATCAGCCCCTCCAAGAGTCACGTAGCAACAAAAAAATACCTAGGGTTTTGGGCCAACAAGCCTATTTATAGCGGCTTAACACGTAAACACACAGTATTAACTTTAATTGCTACGCTTAGCATTTTAATCCCAAACTTAGGATTCTTAACCAACTCAATTTTACAAGAATTATCATATTTTTCTTATATTTTTCGCAGCACCTTTGAGGTATCCGCTTTTCATAGCCAGTACCAGTTTCTGGCACCAATTCTCATTATTTTAACTTGAAACTCGTTCTACAAGTCCTACATATTATTCTAGTAATTATCATGTACTTTTTATAATTTTTCGGTACGCATTTATACCGACTAGCAGAATTGGTATCTGCACTTTTCTTCAGAAAAATGACTTTCAGCATTATTACTCACTTACTATAATTATTAAAGCCTCATAATAATTATTAGGGTCAATTATGGAATTATTTCCTAATTTCATATTATTAAATAATTAACTTCCTTAATTAACGGTGCGGGTTCTTACATTCACCCCACCTTTTTAGGATTTTGTCCTCAAAATCAGAATATACCTATCTCGAAAGTCGGGATACTGCCAGAAAAGCTCGTCCACTCGCTCCCAAGTACACTCCTCAGGAGTTCTTCCTGACCAATGCACTTTGACCATCGGAATGATCTTGCTCCTCAGCTGCTTCTCGCACGATCGAGAATCTTGAGTGGTCCGACGGGAGTTTTCAAGTTCTCCCGAACCTCCACATCATCTGGTTGCACCACGTGCGAAGGATCCGCTACATACTTGCGAAGCTGAGACACATGAATCACGTCGTGGATGTTGGCCAAGTTCGGAGGCAAAGCAAGCCGGTAGGCAACAGGTCATACTTTACCAGGAACTTGGTATGGCCCAATAAACCGCAGGCTCAACTTCCTCACTCCGAGTGCCTGTCCAACACCGATGACAGGTGAAAGTCTCACAAACACGTGCTCACCCTCACTGAACTCCAGTGGGCGATGCTTGACATCGTACTAACTCTTCTGGCGATTCTGCGCCTGCTTCAGCTTTTCTCTGATCATCTGGATCTGCAGGGTGGTATCTTGGACAAAGTCCAAGCCAAACAACTCGCGATCCCCAACCTCAGACCAGCAGGTAGGTGTATGACACCTCTTACCGTATAGCGCCTCGTAGGGTGCCATGCCCAGGCTAGCATGGAAACTGTTGTTGTACGAAAACTCCACCAATGGAAGGCACCTATCCCATGCCGAGCACTGCTCCAACGTGCAAGCCCGCAACATGTCCTCCATGTTCTGGATAGTTCGCTCAGTCTGTCCATCAGTCTAAGGGTGATAGGCTGTACTCAGTCTCAACTGAGTCCCGAAAGCTCCCTGCAGCGCCTCCCAGAACCGATATGTGAACTTCGGGTCCCTATCACTGATGATACTCTCGGACACCCCATGAAGCCTCACGATCTCGCGAACATACAGTTTGGCCAACTACTCAGTAATGAAGCTCACCTTCACTGGAAGAAAATGGGCAGACTTCATCAGTCTGTCCATAATGACCCATATCGAGTCACAGCCAACCTGAGTCTTCGGCAAACCCACAACGAAGTCCATGGAAATGCTCTCCCATTTCCATTCCGGAATCTCAAGAGGTTGAAGTTTACCAGACGGCTTCTGATGTTCAATCTTCACCTTCTGGCAGATCAAACACTTGGACACATACACAGCTATGTCCTTCTTCATTCTTGGCCACCAGAAATTCCACTTCAGGTCTTGGTATATCTTTGTAGCACCAGGGTGAACAGTAAACTGTCCCTTATGGGCCTCCGCCATAACCTCTTCGGTCAAAAGACCTCGAGGAATCACAACACGCTTCTGAAACAACAGAAGTCCATCCTCATTCCAAGACACACCATCTTGGTTCTTCACGTAGTCAAGACACTCTCTCTGCACTTGCGCCTCAAGGATCTTCTCCATAAGCTCATTCCTGACTCTCACAGTCTCTATCCCGAGAAGTGCACCCCCAAACAAGGAAGTCACTTTCAAGTCTCGAAACTTCTCTTTGATGTCGAAGTCACCTTCAAGTCTCGAAACTTCTCTTTGATGTCGAAGTCACCCATAGGCAAACTGGATAGACTCACGGATTTCTGACTCAAAGCATCAGCTACTACATTGGCCTTGCCGGATGGTACTTCAGCTCAAAGTCGTAGTCCTTCAGAAATTCCATCCATCTCCTCTGTCTCATGTTCAGCTCTTTCTGATCAAACAGATACTTCAAGCTCTTATGGTCACTGAACACCGCAAACTGCATACCGAACAGGTAATGCCTCCAAATCTTGAAAGCAAACACAATCGCAGCCAACTCCAAATCATGAGTCGGGTAGTTCTCCTCATGAGGCTTCAACTGCCTCGAAGCAAAAGTAACAGCTCTACCAGACTGCATCAACACACAGCCCAGCCCCTTTCCAGAAGCATCACAGTAAAGCTCAAACTACTCCTCAGGATCAAGAAGGACCAACACAGGTGAAGTAGTAAATCTCTCCTTCAACTCCTGAAAGCACGCCTCACACTCGTGAGTCCACACAAATGGAGTCTCCTTTCGGGTAAGGCGAGTCAAAGGGAGAACCATCGTGGAGAAACCCTTGATGAACCTCCGATAGTAACCTGCAAAACCTAAGAAGCTCCTCACCTCCGTAACTGTCTTGGGCCTCTCCCAATCCAGCACAGCCTCAATCTTGTTGGGATCCACTACAACTCCATCCACTGAAATCACATGCCCCAGAAACTTGACTGATTTGAGCCAAAACTCACACTTAGAAGGCTTACCATAAAGCCTTTTCTCCTGCAGCACTTGCAGAACAATCCTCAGATGCTCCACATGCTCCTCCTCAGTCTTGGAGTAAATCAGAATGTCATCAATAAAGACGATCACAAACTGATCCAGATAGGCTGGAAAATCTTGTTCATGTAATCCATGAACACTGCCGGCGCATTGGTGAGTCCAAACGGGATCACCAAATACTCAAAGTGACCGTATCTCAAACGAAACGCGGTCTTAGGGACATCCTCCGGCTTCACCCGAATCTGATGGTATCCGGACCGGAGATCAATCTTTGAATACACGCAAGCACCCCTGAGCTGATCCAACAGATCATCAATCCGAGGAAGGGGATACTTGTTCTTGATCATCACCTTGTTCAACTGCCTGTAGTCGGTGAACAATCGCATTGTCCCGTCCTTCTTCTTCACAAAGATGATCGGTTCTCCCCAAGGAGACACACTCGGTCGAATGAAATCTTTCGCTGAAAGATCCTCAATATGCTTCTTCAGCTCAGCCAACTCCAGTGGCGACATCCGATATGGAGCTAAAGAAATAGGCCCCACGCCAGGCAAAAAATCAATGTAGAACTCTATCTCCCGCTGTGGCAGAAACTCAGGAATCTTCTCAAGAAACACCTCGAGGAACTCCCCCACAACAGGAATGCCAGTGATATCCTCCTGTGTCCCACTCACCAAACCTCCCAACATGACATAACCAAATGCCCCTGCTCTCAAGGCCTTCCTAGTCTGCAGCAATGAAATATATGGCGAGGAACTAGCTATGGAATCACACGGAGACATCACCACGCGCTTTGCACAAAAATCAATCAGTGCACAGTTTCTAGACAACCAATCCATGCCCAGAATAATCTCCAAGTTGGCCATCGGCAATCCTATCAGATCCGCCGAGAACTAACGGTCGTCTCACTGAAACGCTACATCGCGATGTACAGTGGTAGAATCACATATTTCTCTGGTGGCGGTAGTCACCCGCAACGGTGGAGAAAGCACAGACATGGGCAACTCAAGCCCCAAAGCAATTGGGGTAGCAACAAACGAATGCGTAGCCCTGAAATCAAACAATGCATTGACAACAATACCAACCATCGGAACCATCTGCAAAGGAACTGCCTGAACAGCTGCAGCTCTCGCCGTAGACGACGGACAGTCTCTAGAGAAGTGGCCCTCCTTGCCACACTGGAAACAGATCAACTGACCCGAAGCACAACGAGCTGCATGCTCCTTTCCGCACCTCGCACATCTCGGAGTGGAAGGAGGCCTAGCAAAACTCCCCTGCTGTGAAGCAGCCCTCTTAAACTGACCAGGCACTTGCCTAGTCGCCAACTGTTTACCTTTTCCCTTCCCAGCAAACTTCATGTCCTTCCAAGAAGTAGGAGCAGGAGTGGAACTAACAGTCCCCTTGGTCTTGTCGACCTTGGCCCTCTTGGCCTTGCTTGCTATGCAGACATCCTCAATGTCCTTACACTGCTGAACCAGTGTACCAAAATCCCTCGAAGCAGCTCCAGCAATATGCTCAGCAATCACCTAACTAAGTCCTCTGTGGAACTTAGCAGCCAGAAACATCGGAGTAGGAGGAACCATCCGGAAGTGTGCAAACTTCACAAGCTCATTAAACTTGGCCAGGTACTCATCAACAGACATCGAGCCCTGAACCAATCTATCAAATTCCCCCTGCTTCTTCTCCTGCGCATCGTAGGGAAAGTACTTTCCCAAAAAGCATTCCTCGAAGAATGGCCACGTCATGACATGACCCTGCATCTCATAAGCATGAGAGGTGTTCGTCCACCACTCATGGGCATCGCCCTCCAGCATGTAAGTCGAGAACATCTGCTTCTGCGGGTCTGTACACTGCATGACCCGGAATATCTTGTCCAGCGCTTGTAGCCATCTCACTGCAGCAATAGGATCCAAAGACCCATCAAACACAGGTGGCTTATGCTTCTTGAAAGAATTCAGCCGACGATCAATCACATCACGATCTTCAGCAGGCCCTACAAAGGTCTCCATCGTCTCAGCGACGTGAGTAGCACTGCCAATGTGACTCAGGTTCGCATCTTGAACACTAGGTGGAGGCGGTGGTGGTGGTGGCGGTGGAAACTGGCCTACAGCAGGACCAGCCCTCATCTCCTCCAACATGACTCTCGTCATTGTCATGTTCGCCTCGAGGACATCCTCAGTTGCCCTCCGGTTCGCGAGCAGCGTCCATCATTGCCGCGTTGGCCAATCTAGTGGCCTCCTGATCGGCTACCCTAGCCTCTTGCATCTCAGCCAATGCAGTCAGGATAGGATCAGGTTGATCCTCAGAAGTCTCTCGTGTTCTCCCGGGTCTTAACATGACTCTGCACAAGTTACACAAATTATGAGTTGATCAGGCCCACGCAAGGTGATCACATATGCATTATCATAATAACACTCGACGGAGTAAACACACAAGACAGACACAACCAAACATCCTAGTTATTGCAATAAATACAAGCTTTTCCCTCGAACCATTGCTCTGATAACATTACCCCGTATATATCCGGTAATGTTATCATGTTATCGTATTAAGCTGCGCTTAATAAAAATTGCGGAATATCTTTTTCTTTTCAATTATGATGTCATTAATCATTACCAACTTGATTACTTAACCATTTTCAAAACATCGCCTGTATGTACATTGCAATAAACAGCTAACTGAAATACCTCATCAATTAAATAACATAAGTATGTCTCTAGTCACAGAACTACCACAAGTAGACCGGATCAACTAACAGTTTATACAACTCAACTCAACAGTACTAACGACATTATGGCATGGACAACTCCCATGCTCACCCCAAATAAGGCAACAAAGCCCACATAAGTCTCAACTCAACAGCAACATAAAGATAATGGCGGGAAACATAAACAACATCCAATCCAGTCATGCCAGCATAATATGAACAGCACTAAACATCAACTAAGCTCTGGCCTCCTGCCGCCAGAGGCATCAATCCCCATACTACCTGAACCTGAAATAAGCATTCCCCAAATGTGGGGTGAGATCTCTAAACAAGAAATCTCAGTAAGGCAAGGGGTGCTCAAAGATCTTCCACCCCAAGCTCACTTACATGTGCAATATAAGTTCAAAAGCAGTTCATCAATATCATTTCTAAAACAGTGCAATGCAGCAGATAATCATGTTATGTGTGTCAATACTATTTTACTGGCCAGAGAAATGCAGGATTTATATACGTCTAATACCCACAAAAAGTGCAAGACGCTACTTGCATCCACACCGGATCACCGTCTTGTATGACGCTACATACTCAGACTTACTGTCAAGAAGGAACAACACATGCATATTAAAATCCATTACACATAAAGCTCAACAGCATTTCAAAATATCCAAAGCATGTAACACAGCATGCATATAACCAGATCCCCACGAGACATGGTGGAACCACAACATGGCTAAACCGAGGACACGAAAGCTTACCTTGCAAGCTAACTATCCAATGCCAAGAGTCCACACAAGCTCAAGGCCCACAAACAGCACAATCACAATCTGCCCATACCATAATTAATCATCAATAATCATAGCTCAGATTACATTAAGTGATTAAGTCTTTCCTACTCAATTTAACTCATTACATGCTGTTTCTGTAGTAAGTATTCGAATACTCCAGCTCTCCAGAAAGTATTCGATTACTTTCATTAAAGTATTTGAATACTACCAAGTATCCGAATACTTTCCCCAAAGTATCCGAATACTAAACCTTACTGTATTCGAATACTTTCCAGTATTCGAATACTTCTTCAAAGGTATCCGAATACTTTTCTTCCCAGAAAAGTATCCCCATACTCCTGCAAGGAGTATTCGACTACCATGAACAAGTATTCGAATACTACACGAAAAGTATTCGAATACTTCTTCAACAAAATGCAGAAATTCAAGCCAACTTCTGCATAATCCCAAATTCAAAGTTCCAAAAGCGATTGGGAGTCCAATGACTCCCTAAACATATATACCCCAACATGTTATGAACCCAAAAACACATTCCTTTACTCAAATGGTTAAAGTTCCTCTTTTTAATTGATTAAACAAGCTTTAGGCCTCAAAATGACACTTAGGTGATCAAGGCTCACCTCAAGAGCTCTAAACTCTGAAAATGAAGCAGAAAGGAAGCCTCCAATGCAACCCCAAGGTTCTGACTTCACAAGGCTATGAAAATACACTTCAAGCTTGTTCCTTTGTGCCAAAAGGTGGCTTCTTGAAGTTCAAGAAGCCAAGAACAAGGTCACACAAGCCAAACCCAAGAAGACAGCCCCAAAGTCAGCCACTTCACCTCACCACAGAGGCCACAAACTCAGAATGGTACACTCCACACCCTCCCAAGGCCAACTCATACAAGGCACAAGTGTTTAGATGGAAGAACAACCAAGAAAAGTGGTCTCTTGATGGGATTTTGCCAAGAACAAAGGAAGAGTGGCAATGGAACAGCGCACACACACCCCTAACCAGCCAACACTCACGTAGGGAATAGAATTAACCTAGGGCTTTGAGCCCAAAAGTTATATACATAGAGGTCGTTTGGATTGACTTTGCAAGAAAGTCCTTTTTATCACTTTGCCCAAAAGTACTTTTTATAAAAGCTACTGCTATTTAGAATTTTAAAAAAATATTTGTTTTTTGAAAAAAAATATTTGGCTTTTGACTTCTGCTTTTTTAAAAGCTAAAATTTTTAGCTTCAGAAAAAAGTAAGTTTTTGACTTTTTTTTATGACTTCTGCTTTTTTTAAAACAGGCATCCAAACAGAGTTTTTTCGAGAAGTGTTTTTTTTCCTTAAAAAAAGCAACTTTTGAAGGAAAAAAAGCTCATCCAAACGAACCCATAGTCTCATTAACTCAAACCACACAGTATTAGCAAAAATAGCTACGCTTAGTATTTTAATCCCAAACTCAGGATTATTAACCTACTCAATTCTACAAGAATTATCATATTTCTCTTATATTTTTCGCAGCACCTTTCCGGTACGCGCTTTTCATAGCCAGTACCCGTTTCTGGCACCAGTTCTCATTATTTTAACTTGAAACTTGTTTTGCAAGTCCTACATATTATTCTAGTAATTATCATGCACTTATTATAATTTTTCGGTATACTTTTTCGGTACGCATTTATATCGACTAGCAGAATCGATATTCGCGCTTTTCGTCCCAAAAACGACTTTTAGCATTATTAACTACTTTCTATAATTATTTAATCCTCATAATAATTATTAGGGTCAATTATGTAATCATTTCCTAATCTCTCATAATTGAATAATTAACTTCCTTAATTAACGGTGCGGGTTCTTACACTTTCAATCTTTGTTTTCTGGAAGTGGGGGTACCTATAAAGGCAGACTTATATGGGTTTGGAGTGAGGAAATAAGTTGATATGGTGGTTGTTATCTCGGTCAGGAGGTAAGGCCTGGGGTGTAGTGAATATATCATGGAATTGGGTTAGAAGTTGTTGAATCGGTGGCGGTGGGGTTTTGGGCGGTGAGGTTGTAAGTGATGACTCGGTGCTGTCAAGACACATGAAATAAGATGAAACCGAGTCTTGGGAAACTAATTTGTGGAATTGTGCATTAGAGATTTGTG
The DNA here is from genome assembly GCF_033153095.1 of Gastrolobium bilobum. NCBI lineage: Eukaryota > Viridiplantae > Streptophyta > Magnoliopsida > Fabales > Fabaceae > Gastrolobium > Gastrolobium bilobum. The sequence continues at coordinate 37,740 of NW_026895908.1, read as the reverse complement.
AGGGTGAAGCATAGTGGTCCCCATGAAGGAGAATAGTGGAATTATTGTGGGTGAAAGACATGGTCATTTGTGAATAATCTGTGATAATTGGGCCCAAAGTTGACAACCATTGGATGCCCGAAACGACATCTGCACCCTTGAGATCAAGCACAAACAAGTCCACAATGAAAGCATGGGCTTGTAAATTCAAAGGAATTCCAATACACGAAGCAACACATTGTAATACGTCACCGTTTCCCATCTGCACTTGGAAAGGGTTAATATGATGTAATGTTAAACCAAGAAACAAAGCCATATGATGAGTAATGAAATTGTGGGTACTTCCCCCATCAACCAAAATTTGGACATGTTTGCCTTTAATAGAGCCTGTCAGGCGAAAAGATTTGGGGCTACGGTGGCCAAACATGGCATTGAAGTTGATTTCAGGTGGCAGTTCAGTTGCAATGATGTCTTCCGGTCCTTGTGAGGGTCCCGAATCATAATCATCATCCTCTTCTTCAAGGCATAATAGTGCTGGACGTCCTTTGCATTTGTGCCCGAAAGAGTATTTTTCGTCACAATTGTAACAAAGGTTCTTCTCCCTCTTCTGGAGCATTTCTTCTGGAGATAAATGACGGATTGGAATGGCCGAGATATGAGTAGATTTGTTGGAGGTAGTGTGGGGTAGTGGATTTCCTGGTTTCGGAACAGGTTGCCAAGAACGTGTAAATTTTGGATCTGTAGCTTGGTCTTCGAACACTCTTGCTAACGAAAAAGCTTCATGATAATCACCAGGTCGTCGGGTCAAAACTGAACGACGAATGTGTGGTTTGAGACCTGATACAAAAATACTGCGCAACAAAGTGTAAGATAACCCTGGAACCTTACTCACTAACTTCTCAAAGGAGGACTGGTAATCAAGAACTGATCCAGTTTGTTGAATTTTAACCAAAGTTCCAGCAGGATCTTCGAATTTGGACGGACCAAATCGACACAACAAAGCAGTGCAAAACGTGCGCCAATCAGGCATTAATCCATTTTGACCATCACCATAAAACCAACTTGCAGCAGGTTCATCAAGATGAAATGCCGCTAGATTCAAACGGTCTGTAATAGGAACTTGATAAAATGCAAAATACCTCTCAACAACTGTGATCCATGTAGTTGGATCGCCAGATGAGAAACGAGGAAAGTCTAGCTTGACTTGTCGAGATCTGGAATGGTCACCACCGGCAATGGGTCCCGGTGTCGGACTGGAACCTAATATACCACGGTTGTGCTGCTGTAAATCAATAAGACGATTCAGATCTTGGTGAAAACGATTTTGAGATTCTTGTATTTATTGTTGATTCACATTTATAGATCCAGATGCTGCTGTTCTCGAACCAGTTCAGCTGCCTGAAATTGTTGTTCAAGTGCGTCTAATCGTTGTTGCAAATCACGCATACGTGTATTCTCAGCCATGAACAGGAGGAAGAGGTGGAATGAACGCACCAAATGTAAGGGGTTCAAATCTGAATTACGATGAGAATAGGGAATCAGAGAGAGAGAGAGAGAGAGAGAGAGAGAGAGAGAGATAGAGAGAGAGAGAGAGGGGATTGCCCAACAAATTTCCTGAATATCTTCTCACGCCCCTTTCGTGGGCTATATATAGGGGTGTGCAAAAAAACTGGTTCACTTGCCCTGCCCTTGATCCGACCTTGACCCGACCCATAAATACCCATATTTTTTGAATTGGTTTAAATACTGACCCACTTTTATTTGGGTCAGTTTTAGACTTGACTCGTTTTAATATTGACCCAAAACTTGACCCATACCCATTACGTGAAAAAAAATCACAATTAAATTAAAAGAAAAGTTTTAACGTAAAACAATTACGTCAAAATTTTTTATGGAAAATATTTTCATAAAAATTTTCGCAAAAATTTTTGACGAAAAATATTTTCATCAAATTTTTTGACTAAAAACATATCGGTAAAAAAATTTGACGAAATATTTTTTTGTCAAATTTTTTTACGGAATCTAAATTTCGTCAAAATATTTCACAAAAAAAATATTCATAAAAACTTTCGACGAAACACATTTTCATCGAAATTCTTTGATGAAAAAAAATTTCATCAAAATTCTTTACAGATTTCAAATTTCGGCGAAAGTTTTCGACGGAAACATTTTCGTTAAACATTTTGACAAAAAAAAATTTCGTCGAAATTTTTAGCGAAACACATTTCTATCAAAAATTTTAGACTAAATATTTTCGTCAAGTTTTTTGATAAAGAATGTATCTATCAAAATTTTCAAAGGAACACATTTCCATTAAAAAAATTCGTAAATTTTTTTGACAAAAATATTTCGATAAGAAATTTTGACAGAAAAAATATTTTGTCTAAATTCTTTAGAGAATCTAAATTTCGTCGAAAGTTTCAAATGAAACAATTTTCATTGAAAATTTTGACACAACACATTTCCATCAAAAAATTTCGACGGCAAAAAATTTCATTAAAATTCTTTACAGATTTCAAATTTCGGCGAAAGTTTTCGACTGAAATATTTTCGTCATCAAAAAATTTTGACGGCAAAAAAAATTTCATCAAAATTCTTTACAGATTTCAAATTTTGGCGAAAGTTTTCGAACGGAAACATTTTCGTCATCAAAAAATTTTGACGGCAAAAAATGTCGACCGCAAAAAATTTCATCAAAATTCTTTACAGATTTCAAATTTCGGCGAAAGTTTTTGACGGAAATATTTTCGTCATCAAAAAATTTTGACGGCAAAATATTTCATCCAAATTCTTTACAGATTTCAAATTGTGGCGAAAGTTTTCGAACGGAAACATTTTCGTCATCAAAAAATTTTGACGGCAAAAAATATCGACGGCAAAAAATTTCATCAAAATTTTTTTAAGATTTCAAATTTCGGCGAAAGTTTTCGACGAAAAAATTTTCGTTAAATTTTTTGACAAAAAAAAAATTTCGTCGAAATTTTTAGCAAAACACATTTCCATCGAAAATTTTCAACTAAATATTTTCATCAAATTTTTTGATAAAAAATTTCCATCAAAATTTTCAACGAAACACATTTCTATATAAAAATTCTGTAAATTTTTTCACAAAAAAAACATTTTGACGAAAAAAATATTCTGTCAAAATTCTTTAGAGAATCTAAATTTCGTCGAAAGTTTCAAATGAAACATTTCCCTCGAAATAATTTCCGTCAAAATTTTCGTCAGAACACATTCCCATCGAAATTTTGAACGAAAAACATTCCATCAAAATTCTTTTTTCGTTTAAAACATTTGATGGAAGAAATCATTTTCGTCAAAACTGTTGACGGAAACTAAATTTCAATAGAAAATTTTTTTTTTGTAAAAATTTTGACGAAAAAATTATTTTGTGACGAAATTTTCGTCTTTTGCAACGTAAAAATTTCGACAAAATTTTGTGAGAAAACCAAGTCAAAAACGGGTCAGGTCAGATTTGACCCAGTTCAAAAACCAAGTCAGACCCACTTCAGAAACCAAGTCAGGGCAGATCCAAACTGGTTCTGTACTAGTTCAATAAAATTCAATCCAAGTCAGACCTGATTTGGATCAAATTAAAGCGGGTTGGGTCAAAATACCTGACTTATAAAAACCAAGTTGGGTCGAGTCGGACAAAAACCTGACCCGACCTGACCCATGCACAGCCCTAGCTATATATGTCCATTCTGTTACAATCTATTCTTTCTTTTTTTTTTCTTTTTTTTGATAAAAATCTATTCTTTCTTTTTAACTTTTCTAATTACAAACACAATCCTTACTGGACTCCTAATTGGGCCGCTCTCTTAATTGAAAATAATCAGCCAAGTTACCCGGTTGCCTTCTTTCGCGAATGGGCCTCTCTGTCCGTAGCCCAATCTGTCTGCAACAACCACCATCTTCAATTTTCGGTGGACTTGTCACTCGTGCCTTTCTTTCAAATTTGCTTCTTGTATTGCAAGTGGTAGATTCTTTGACCGCCAAACACAGACATCAATGATTCAATATGATGTTGTGAGAGGGAGAAATGTAAACGACTTTTGTTCAGAACTGTTGGACATTGCATATCGTAATGATAAGCCTCCGTACAAGAATGTTCGTTGCTCCCCAATATACGCTTCTATTGGTCTTAATTAAATTTCACAAAATTGTTTTCGCGTTTGTAGTTCTCAACATCCATAACTCGACTAATCCAATTCCAGTAGAATAACATCTCGCAGAAGGCAAAATCCGAGTGAATGTGACTAAACTCATTAGTCTTTTACTTGCATCGCCATTCGCCATATGCAATATTGTTTTTACCTGACACTTTATTTTGAGTGCTTCAATGCTTCAAGTATTTGGTCAAAGTAAACCTTTTTATCATCTATTCTTCATATATTGCTTCATGTTTGGCTGTTATCAATTTATAATTAAATCTAAAGTCCATATTTCAGTATCAAAGTGAACAAGGAGTGTCTATCTATAAATGAATTTGATCCTCTTCTAGGTTCACTGACACACGAGAGTGTTTAGAATAATTTTCATTTCCAATTACCTTAAGCTTACAAAGCAAAATAGAATAAAATAAAATAAAAAAAGAACTGAACTACATTAGGTTAATACCCGCTTACGGCTTAACAGAAGAGTGTTTAGAAATGGAAACCTTGATTACCATGTCATCATCACTACACTCTAACAGCTCGAACAAGCAAACATCTCCTACTTTTAAATCATTTTCCCTTGCGAAAATTAACCAACGTGCAGAGAAGCAAGTCCTTGGTTTCTTTGGGTAATAGATCAAATTAACCTTCCATGATCTGTTACCAACCAGCAGCGTAACATTTTGTCCACCAGGTTTGACGTAGCCCTTCAGAGAGCCTTTTGGCAAGGCCTGCATGAAATGCATTTTTAACCTGAATCAGTGTTTTAACTCATGAAATTGGATACCTAGATTTTATGATACCTTTGTTTGAAAACATACAATGAATTTCCTTAAGTTCCATGATTTTATTTCCACTGTGAAGGAAGTATTGGATGACATTTCAGTACGCTGGTCAATGTTTCTCTTTTTTTCACTTGGATTCTTCAATAAACCTAAAAAATCAGGAAAACTAATTAAAAAAAGAAAAGATAAATTCTTTATGAGCTTTTATCTGAAACTTAAACACGAAATAAATACACTTGGAATCTAGAACCATGCCTTTCCAGTCTTTGACTGTTGAATGAAAGGAAGTGTCCTGCAAATTGGAATAACTCTCATATTTGTTACTATTTCCATTTGTTCTCCGTTTCTTACTTGATTTAAGTTCACCATTGCGGGCCCTTTTAGGATCTAAGATATTGAAAGGGTAGTCAATTTCCATGGTACTCGGGTCAAAGATGAGTACATGAAAATGGGATGTTCCATCATATCTGAAAACCAATAGGTGCCCATAAGCTAGACTGTGATACTCCACAAATTCTTTCCAACCATTTTGAAGCCAAACTCTACCATCATGTTTCTCCAAGTTTACTGTCCATTCTGCACCGCTTGAAAGCTTGAGAAGTATTGTGTTTGGTAAGCTTTCTCCATATCTCCTCACAAACTTTATTGGAAGCATCTGTCATGCAGATCCAGATAGATAAATATAATGTATGTGTTAACAGACATCAATTAATGTAATTCATTAATAAACTTCACAATACCCTTTTGGAAATTTAGTTACCAAGTGCATAAATGTTGAGAATGTAGCATTATTTCGGTGAGTAGCAAAAAAAGTGGATAGAGACATGATCTTGAAAAAGGAAACATATATGCTTACTAGTTTTCCCTCCAAAAGGGTTTTAGGGTGTATGATCCTGAAAAAGTGGATTGTCTTTGGGGCAGAGTCACCATTGGAGCCATCTCTATAGTCAGGCTTAGAAGTCATTCTTAGCGCCCAACAGCACAAGTAACAGAAATGAGCTTTTGGTTTGGAATCCAGAATCAATGGAGAGAACAAAATAGTGTTATTTAACATATGTTAGCAAGTACTAAAAAAAAAAACATTTGTTTGCTTTAAGTGTTATTAATTGAGAACTGCCAAAACGATGAAGTTATAAGGAACTACATTAAGAAACATAAATTTTTCTGGGAAACGGTACCTGATTAAACTTTATATTAATAAGGGAAATAAAAATTGTACTTGTAGCAGTTTTGGGGGACCACTAGCAACAGCTTGCAAACCCACTGAACCATGCAAGTGCAGCAGTCCTAAAAACACCAGCTTCCTGTCCCATGGGTACAGCGACCTCTTCAAATTAAGCATTAGTACTAATAGGGCTTATATATTCTCATGTAATATTAGAGGATGAATCTCATGTCATATACACTGGGTGAAGGGGCTTACCGCCTTAAAAAATAAAAAATAAAAAAAAATATAATTATCAAAGAGTGTGCAGGAGAGAAAATAATCTTATATAATATGAGAATAATTTTTTCTTAATAATAAATAATGAATTATTATATATATATATATATATATATATATATATATATATATATATATATATATATATATATTGACAAATTTGATAAATTCATGGATATTATTACCATGAATATTAGATTTGATAGAATTGCTTATGCAAATATACATTGTGAAGGATCTTTTAATTCCGATGTAAGAATAAGAATTTTATTATTATAATTTATTTAATTATAATTATTAATTAATTATAAATCCATAATAATATATATTGGGACGAATCTTTCTTGTTAGACAAGCTAAAAACAGCTCATAGATAGTAAATGTGTCCGACATCATATTTCAACTCAAAAACTTCGAACATTAAATTTATGAATCTTATCACTTATATGAAGTTTACTTAATTAATTACTAACCAATGTTGAGATTTTATCGCAAATGAATATTCTGACACTTTTGTTATATATATATATATACACTATTTTTTTATCATCATTGATTCATCTTTATACGGTTATGATTTAGTAGCTTGAGAAACAATAAGCTCTCTCTATATATATATATATATATATATATATAAAAGTTATGAGTTATTTATTGTTCAAATGGGTTTCAAGCATATAGATAAGAGGGGCATTGACCGTTTTGTTTTGTTTATCAAAAACAATTATTGGTATGACACGAGAGACAAAAATTTTGCCAAAATCCCAAGGTGACAAACCCGCTATTTGGTGGTCAAACGAGTCAAATTGCATTCTGATCCAAGGACACATGGCACCATGCAAATTTTTTGGGTCATTATTACTTATCCTATCAAATTCTTGTTCATTGATTATATCCTTACTTGATTATCACATGCTTGAACTCATTCTTATTCTTTAGGCTATACATCTACTAGATTTTAATTTATGTCATTTACACTTTGAGAGTGGTTAGCTTGTCTAAAAAACATTTATTTCTTGAATAATTGTTGATTGAGGGTAGTGAGTGTAACACCCCGTGTTCACCTGGTGTATTAAACATATAAATGGTAATAAGCGCAGTTCAATAAATGCGTAAGCTAAATTTTTTCAATTATGAATTTATCATATTAACCAATTGGATTTATTTATTCTTTTTCAAAATATCGCATGTATGTAAATTGCAATAAATAACTACAATGAATAACCTCATAATATAAATAGTGTATCAAGTCAAAGAACTACAATACGTAGACCAGACAATATTCTGATACAATATTACAGCTCAGATATGAAATAAACATAGCTTATACCAATGTGGCATGGACAACCCCCATGCTCACCAAATAAAACAACATAAACATCAAGTCATGTCTCAGGTATATTAGCCATATAATAATAACAAGGCATAATCATATGCAAATATGGCAATAAAGATAGCATGCATCATATCAACTCAACTCCGGCCTCCTACCACCAGAGGTCTCAACCTCAGAGGTACCTGTACCTGAAAATGTGCCCCACACGGGGTGAGATCTCTAACAAGAAATCTCAGTAAGACAAGAGGTCCTCAAGGATCTCTCCACCCTAAGCTCACTTACATGTGCAATATAAGTTCCAAAAAGATAATAACAGTATAATAGCAAATATCCATGCAATGCAGCATATCTCTATGTCATGTGTGTATGCATCCTACTGGACAGAGAATAAAAGGTAGGAATTACATACGTCTACAACCCACAGTACAAGGTTCCTCTCTTGTACCTCACCCACAGAGTTACCATCTTGTATGTCTCCACATACTCAGGGATTACCGTCTAGGTGGAACACACCACATACATATCATATGACATTTGCACTCATAAAACAGCTCAACAACATATCAAATATTCTTCACATAATTTCAGAAAACACATCATGCATATAAACCACTCCTCCATGAGGTATGGTGGAACCATCAATGGGTAAAACCAAAGACATGAAAGCTTACCTAACAAGCCAGTAATACAAACTAGAAGTCAACACAAAGTCCACGGGTCACCAAACAGAACAATCAGAGTCTGTTTACACCAGAAATATAATTAATATTCATAGTTTAGAAGCTTATTGCATTTGGACAATGTTTCCTTTTTCGTTTAATGACCGTAGGCTTCTCTCAATGCCATAGGCATTCAATATTATTGGTTCTGACTTAGTTAGATCATTACAGAGTTCCATTCTAACCAATCAAGGGTCCAGAAACCTAACCCACGCTTTTGTTTGGGTAAAATAGCTCAAAACATGATTTTTCCCAGAATATCCGGATATTTCCCGGGGACATATTTGGATATCAATATCCAGATATCACAGGGTCAATATCTGGATATCCATATCCGGATATCATAGACCCAATATCCGGATATTTTGTGTTAGAATGCAGTTTTGCATTTTCTCGAAGATATCCTTCCAAGGTTCCATTTTTAACACTTTCAGACGTTCAAACATGCATTTTTTAGGTGTGTTATACCAATTTTACACTTAGGTTACCAACTTTCTCTTATTAAATGCATCAAGGTTCATTTTTTTTCATTAAAAACTCAAGAACAAAGGTGTAGAATGTACCCAAGGCTTTGTAAACAGAAAATGGAGTGTCTTTGAGGTTGGAAAATCCACTCTTTGCTTCCACCAAGCACTGTACACGAAAATGGAGTGATGAAAATCACTCCTATCACCACTAAGAGCTTCCAAGCAAGCTTGCTATTGACTCCAACTCTCAAACTCACAAGACTCACACTCACCCTTCCAAGACAGCAGCAAAAAAGGTTCCAAGAAGAGACTTTTCTGCCTCAAATGGTTACTTTCAACTCACGAAAAGGATCAAGAGGGAGAAAAATGCATAAAAATGGGTTCTTTGCTAACTCCCATGAAGAAAGGTGTGATCTTTCTTGGGAATGGAGAAGAATGTGGTCTGAAGTTTGGGAAGGGAGCTGCGTAGGTTTTTGGAATAAATAGGATAAGTGTATAAGCTACACTTATATAAGGTTACCCCACTTAACTCATCGGTATTTGTTATAATAGCTCCATTAATTATTTTACTCCCAAACTTAATATTCTGAACCTAGAGATTGTTCTAGGAATTATCATGTTTTATTATAATTTTCGCAGCACTTTGCCGGTACGCGTTTTATACGTAGCCGCTATTAGTTTTGACATCTACGTTCATTATTCGTACTCCAAACTTGATATCCTTGACCTAGATATTTTTCTAGGAATATTTATATTTTTATTATAATTTTTCGGACTCCTTCACCAGTACGCATTTACACCGCGAATCAAAACTAGTATCTGCACTTTTCATCGGAAAAGCGACTTAAGCATTATTCGAATTTCTTAATAATCATCTCATCATAATTATGCATAATCTTTATCAAATTCATGCTCCGACATCGATAATCTTATTTAATTAATTATTTAGCGGTGCAGGTTCTTACAGTGAGACCCTAGATGGAAAGGTAGCCCATTCACTAAGAAATAGGGAGGAAGTGTAAAGTGTCCAAAAATAATAATATTGATGTGATTGTGGTGGTTTGTTTAAGCACTCTTAAAACTTGATTGGAACAATCATTGTGGTGATTGAAGGCTAGAGATAGTAAACAATGATTGTGATCAAAATAGGATAAACTAAGTTTGTACTTTCTCCAACTTTCTCTCTTTTACTTAAGTATTCTCTCTTTAAATTTGTTGATCACAACTTGTTTGTCTAAATTATTATCCATTACTTTTTATTTATCCCAAATCATAGTATCTCAAGAAATTATTTTTACAAAGAAAATGAGGCATTTTGTAAAAAGTTTTTAAAATTCAATTCACCCCTCTTGAGTTTTGAGAAACACAACCAACCCATTCCAATGATGATGTCAAGATCTAACCAAGGAAGGCAAATGACATTTATCTCACATGTTCATTTTTCATATTAAAAGGGGCAACTCAAACATGCTGAAGAAGTCACAACATTACCCCCTATCGGACCATACATGATCAAATCACAGGGAAGGGCGGAAAATAACAAGTTTAATGGGCACATGAAGTGGAAATGAAAGAATGTGTAGCTCTAAAATCAAATGGTACAATCAAAGGAATAACATGAATAAACCTAGAACCATGGCCTAGATTAGGGGCCCGACTTTCCTGGCCACAGATGGTGTAGACTCTCCCTTAAACGGTGGTCTTAGGTTGGTTGGAGGACCTTTAGGTTGGGGGCACTTCCTAGCAAAGTGTTCGGGCTTCTTACACTTGAAGCACACATTTTGACCAACCCTACCTACACCTTTATGACTTTTCCCACACTTAGGGCAGCTATATACACCTATTGCTTCTTGCTTCCCATTGCCTCCATTCTTGTTAAATTCATTTGGGGTGTCTTTATCTAAAGTGCCTTGCCTTTATTTTTCACACATCTTTCATTTTCTTCATCCAATAGAACCTTTATTGACCATGTCCACTCACATTGACCTTCTCGGCTTCCTCTTTCAACATAACTATTTTAAGCACTTGACATTGATTCACCAAGGCAGAGAGCTCTCGTATTATGTAGCCAACTACTAGCTAGCCCAACTATGACTTCATCATGTTAGCCTCATATTTGGAAGATGTATCCCATGACTGACAGGTAGAAAACCCCTTTTAGACCCTTCCATGCTAAACCTTTTTAGCATCTAGTCAATATACGTGGATTGAGATAAACCCAGCAGCCTGTTTGATTTATCTCTATAGATCTTTATACCAAGTATAAAGGCCGCCTCTCCCAAATCCTCCATGGTGAAGCTTTCTGAAAGCCATTCTTTCGTTGTTTGTAATGTGGGGATGTCATTTCCTATAAGCAATATGTCATCTACATAAAGCACTAGGAAGACAACATTACTCCCACTAACCTTCCTATAAACACAAGGTTCATCCTCGTTCTTGATGAAATCGTTACTCCTAACGACCTCATCAAAACGAATATTCCAACTCCTTGATGCTTGCTTTAGCCCATATATCGACCTTTGAAGTTTGCATACCATATGCTCCTGATCTTTGATTACAAAGCCTTCAGGTTGTGTCATGTACACTTCCTCCTTCAAGAACCCATTCAAGAAGGCGGTCTTGACATCCATTTGCCAAATTTCATAGTCGTGATATGCCGCTATTGCAAGCATGATCCTAATAGATTTGATCATGGCAACAGGTGAGAAAGTCTCATCATAGTCAACTCCTTGTCTTTGACGATACCCTTTCGCAACCAACCTACCTTTGTAGGTCTGAACGTTGCCATCTGCATCAGTCTTTCTTTTAAAGAACCATTTGTTACCAATAGGAACTATTCCTTGCGGTTTTGGAGCCAAGGTCCATACCTTGTTTTGATACATCGAATCCATTTCAGATTCCATGGCTTCAAGCTATCTAGAAGAGTCAACATCCTTGACTGTCTCTTCGTAGTTACTTGGTTCATCATCCTCGACGGTTTGCTGATTCTCAATCACAAATCCATACCTCTCAGGTGGATGGATGACCCTCGTAGACCTACGGAGTTGTGTGTTTACTTCTCCATCGGAGAACGTCGCCTGCTGAGCAGACTTGGGTTCCTCAATCTGTTCACGTGGTTCTTGAACTTCTTCAAGATCAATCTTACTCCCACTGGCTCCTTGAGAGATCAAATCCTTCTCAAGGAACTCAGCATTCTTGGATACAAACACTTTGTGTTCATCCATAGAGTAAAAGTAGTATCCTTTAGTACCTTTAGGATACCCCACAAAAGACATTTAGTACTCTTAGCACTAAGATTGTCTGATGCCAATGTCTTGACATAAGCAGGCGATCCCCAAACCCTGAGATAACTCAGGTTGGGTCTCTTACCATTCCATATCTCATATGGTGTGGTCTGAACAGATTTAGACGGTACCCTATTTAGAAGGTATGCCGCTGTGTCTAAGACATATCCCCAAAATGATTTTGGAAGTTGAGTCTCACTCATCATAGACCTTACCATGTCTAACAAGGTCCTGTTTCTCCTTTCGGAGACACCATTTTGGTGTGGTGTGTAAGGAGCAGTAAACTGCGAGAGAATTCCATTCTCTCTCAGATAATCCTGAAATTCATGGCTCAAATATTCACCACCACGATCTGATCGTAATGTCTTAATTATCTTGCCACGCTGTTTCTCTACTTCACTCCTAAACTCTTTGAACTTTTCAAAAGCTTCAGATTTATATCTCATCAGGTACACATACCCAAATCTTGATTTGTCATCCGTAAAGGTAATGAAATAAGAGTATCCTCCTCTAGCCTCAATAGACATTGGGCCACATACATCAGAGTGAATGAGTTCTAATAACTCACTAGCCCTATGACTCTCAAGCCCTTTGGGCGTGTGACGAGTCATTTTCCCAGCTAGACAAGATTCACATTGTCCATAGGATTCCAAATCCAAGGAATCTAGGTATCCATTTGCATGCATCCTAGACAATCTTGTTTCATTTATGTGCCCTAGTCTACAGTGCCAAAGATATGATTGATTATCCATCCTAGGTCGTTTCACATCTATTTTGAGCACTTCAGTTCCCATTTCCAGAACATACAATCCATTTATTAAGGTAGCAATACCATAAACAATATCATTCATAATGATAGAAAATGTACTATTCTTAATACTGAAAATAAAACCATCTTGTTCCAAACAAGAAATTGAAATAATGTTTCTAGAAATACTTGGAACATAAAGACATTTATTCAAATGCAAAATAAGGACCGTAGGCAAAATGAGGTCGGCTTCTCCAATAGATTGAGCAACAACTCTTGCTCCATTTCCAACACGGAGGTCCACCTCATTCCTCTCCAATCTCCTGGGGCTCCTAAGTGCCTGCAACATATTGCAGATGTGAGAACCACAACCGGTATCCAATACCCATGAAGTAGGATTAGCACATGAATAATTTATCTCAATCATGAAAATACCTGAGGTAGAAGCATCATCATGCTTCTTGTCCTTCACACTCTTCAGGTAGTCTGGACAGTTCCTCTTCCAATGGCCTTTCTTGCCACAATGGAAGCACTCAGCATCGCCTTTGTCCTTGGATGCTTTCTTACCCTTCTTGTTGCCCTTCTTCTTCTTGGATTTTCCTTTGGGCTTAAGGGAGTCACCTTTAGCAGGCCCCTTACCCTTACCCTTGGCCTTGCTAGGCCCACCAATCAGAAGAGCTTGTGTCTTATCCTTCTTGATAGACACTTCAGCAGTTGTTAACATACTTAACAACTCAGGCAAGCTCACTTGCATCCCATGCATGTGGTAATTCATGATGAATTGACTAAAGGAAGGTGGAAGTGAGGTGAGCACTAAGTCATTACTTAATTCGGCATCCATGATAAAGCCTAGATTTCCTAGCTTCTCAATCAGACCGATCATCTTAAGAACATGACTGCCAACAGGTATCCTCTCAGACATCCTGCAAGAGAACAATTCTCTTGAGGCCTCATACCTCTCATGCCTGCCTTTAATGTCATACAACTCCTTGAGATGTAAGACAATAGAGGGAGCATCCATATGCTCATGCTGCTTTTGCAGTTCAGGCGACATGGATGCCAACATGATGCAGACAGCCAACACATTGTCATCCATGTGCTGTTTGTGGGCCTCAAAATCAAATTCCGCGAACCCATCTTCCCCTTCCCTAGGAGCTACGAGTAATTCAGCATCTAGGACGTAAGCAATCTTTTCGGCCCTTAGAACAATTCTTAGGTTCCGATACTAGTCCATAAATTTGGACCGGTCAGCTTGTTCGTATCAAGTATGGAGCGCAGTGACAGTGTATTAGTCATACTAATTAACTGAAAAATGTAAAGATAAAATTAATTAATATTTGGTCATGTAGTAAAAACAAATTATTAAAGACTTTAAATAATTTTGCCCCTCCCACTATTTTATCTAAGTCAATGACCCTTCCTTTTGACTTAGGGTTATTCTACTTTTAGAATTTACCTTAGTGGGATTAAGAATGCGATTATTTATTTTAACCCCCCTCTGAGACCGCAAGATTAATTTAAATAATGGATTGATCCTTATCAATGGTATCTTATACCCTTTCTTAACATTAGGTTGACAACTCCTTGTCACTTAGTGGTGCATCTCATGCAACCAACCTAGCACTATTACCCTAAGAACATAAGCCCGGCTGAGCCTGCAGCTCATGTCTCCGTTAAGCACTAACCAGCACCCCAAGTGTCTTACACTTCTAATACTACTCTTACTCAACGAAATAGTGGGTCCCAACTGGGTTGTAGAGCACCACTATTTAGAGGAGGTTTGAGTAATATTGGTGGTGGGAGGTAATCATGCGCTCAATAATTTTATTCCTTTTAAGGGTTCATTTTATTAAGAGTTTATTAAGTCTCATCAAACGCATTAATATATTATCATGCTAGTCGTAACCTATGTCATACATCTAACGGTTTAAACTAGTCGCAATTGGACTTGCATAATAATCATACAAACGCGATTTAGTCCAACTCATGCATACTAGACGTCATAAGCCATAAAGCATACATATCGCGATACTCTATCTCATGCATACTAGTCGTATAATAACATACATGCAAATAAAACAGTTTTATTTTGAGATAGTCATGGTGCTCGCTCTTTTGTCCATCTTGCTTCTCAAGCCTCGGCTTCTTGTCGTCTATACGCCACTAGACTAATTCCTCTAATTACAATTAAAGAAACTCCAAAACATCTTGGAGGGACAAAATTTAAATTACAAAATTTAAATTACAAAAAATTTGAAATTTAAATTACATCTCTTGTAAAAGAGCCCAAAATTACAAATTAATTTAAAACTTCAAATTTCAAATTCCGGGCACCATGACCATCTCCTTCCTCTTTTGCACCTGAAATGTTAGACAACTCACAAGTACAAAATATTATCACATAATATATATTTTTCACGTATGTCTTGATATTTAACAATTAATTATCAAAACATATTTAAAATTTAAGACTTTTCTTAATTTTTCAATTGGCCGAATTATATAACAATTAATATAATTCTAATTTTGTTGACTCTTTCTCAAAGAACACAAAATTAAATCATGCATATAGCCATCAACACTTAATGGCCGAACCATATACTCATGTATATGAGATTAATTTTCGAAAAATTTTATTGCATGCTCATGAAACAATTCATGGAGAAAAAAAAAATAAGAAAACAATCAAGGTGTTCAAAACACCTTTCATGGTCGAACTCCACCCTTCAAAAAGGTGCTTCCTTTTAAAAATTTTATAGAGAAAAAGACAACCATGAATATGAATGGATGCATGAACATGGCATTCGAAATAACATGTTCATAAAAACGAAAACTTTAACCGTTTAAAGTATTGTAAATTAGAATCCATTCATAAAAAAATGAATCTTTAACCTTTAAAGAGATTTTAACCGTGAAAAATATGATCACAAACAAGGTACCATCACCCGTCGATGGTAAAGCAACCAGGCTCTGATACCACTTGAAAGTTCGAAATGACCTTGAAGGCCGATGCATGCAAGAGGGAAAAACAAAATTTTTCTTTAAGGAATATACATGCACATCAAGATCATGCTTTAGGAAAGCATGATGTTACCTTGTTCGTGAAATCACCAGATGATCAAGGCAGGTCTGAAGGGTTCAGACCCTCTAATGTTGATCCACACCACCCACTTGTCTAGGTGCAAGAACTCCTTCTTGTGAAGCCACCAGATGATCACCACAAAGAGGCTTGCTAGGCGCTCTATGTGTGAAGATGGAGGCTAGGTGAAAGTGTTTGAAAGAGTGAAGCTCTCAATGTGAAAGCTTCACAAGTGGCGCAGGAGAAAGGAGAGAATAGGCTAGGCTTTTCAGAAAAACCCTTGGAGGAACAACTAACTACTTAGGAGCATAAGAGGAGAGTATTTAAAATAAAATACCAATCAGATTTTTCTCCCAAAAATCTGATCATTAGGCGCCAGATTGGAGAGAGAGAAGTGGAGCTGTTTAATTTCAAAAATTCCTAACAGGCTCCTGGAATATTCTCTTGAGAATTGGTTCAAAACCTATTCAAAATTCTGATCAGAAATCTTCATAAGAGCAGCTATATGGTGCGCCCCATATAGCCCAAAAAGGTGACCAGATACATCTGAGTAGTTGCATTCAAATTTGAATCAACTCACTCAGATTTTCTCCCAACTGACTGAATCTTTTGGAGCTGATTTTGATGAGCAAATCTTGCTCACCAACAGCCCAAATCAGCGCCATATATAGCCTTGGATTATGTCCAAAAGATTTTCTCCCAACTGACTGAATCTTCTGGAGCTGATTTTGATGAGCAAATCTTGCTCACCAACAGCCCAAATCAGCGCCATATATAGCCTTAGACACAGCGGCATACCTTCTAAATAGGGTACCGTCTAAATCTGTTCAGACCACACCATATGAGATATGGAATGGTAAGAGACCCAACCTGAGTTATCTCAGGGTTTGGGGATCGCCTGCTTATGTCAAGACATTGGCATCAGACAATCTTAGTGCTAAGAGTACTAAATGTCTTTTGTGGGGTATCCTAAAGGTACTAAAGGATACTACTTTTACTCTATGGATGAACACAAAGTGTTTGTATCCAAGAATGCTGAGTTCCTTGAGAAGGATTTGATCTCTCAAGGAGCCAGTGGGAGTAAGATTGATCTTGAAGAAGTTCAAGAACCACGTGAACAGATTGAGGAACCCAAGTCTGCTCAGCAGGCGACGTTCTCCGATGGAGAAGTAAACACACAACTCCGTAGGTCTACGAGGGTCATCCATCCACCTGAGAGGTATGGATTTGTGATTGAGAATCAGCAAACCGTCGAGGATGATGAACCAAGTAACTACGAAGAGACAGTCAAGGATGTTGACTCTTCTAGATAGCTTGAAGCCATGGAATCTGAAATGGATTCGATGTATCAAAACAAGGTATGGACCTTGGCTCCAAAACCGCAAGGAATAGTTCCTATTGGTAACAAATGGTTCTTTAAAAGAAAGACTGATGCAGATGGCAACGTTCAGACCTACAAAGGTAGGTTGGTTGCGAAAGGGTATCGTCAAAGACAAGGAGTTGACTATGATGAGACTTTCTCACCTGTTGCCATGATCAAATCTATTAGGATCATGCTTGCAATAGCGGCATATCACGACTATGAAATTTGGCAAATGGATGTCAAGACCGCCTTCTTGAATGGGTTCTTGAAGGAGGAAGTGTACATGACACAACCTGAAGGCTTTGTAATCAAAGATCAGGAGCATATGGTATGCAAACTTCAAAGGTCGATATATGGGCTAAAGCAAGCATCAAGGAGTTGGAATATTCGTTTTGATGAGGTCGTTAGGAGTAACGATTTCATCAAGAACGAGGATGAACCTTGTGTTTATAGGAAGGTTAGTGGGAGTAATGTTGTCTTCCTAGTGCTTTATGTAGATGACATATTGCTTATAGGAAATGACATCCCCACATTACAAACAACGAAAGAATGGCTTTCAGAAAGCTTCACCATGGAGGATTTGGGAGAGGCGGCCTTTATACTTGGTATAAAGATCTATAGAGATAAATCAAACAGGCTGCTGGGTTTATCTCAATCCAC
Source organism: Gastrolobium bilobum (assembly GCF_033153095.1). Classification (NCBI taxonomy): domain Eukaryota; kingdom Viridiplantae; phylum Streptophyta; class Magnoliopsida; order Fabales; family Fabaceae; genus Gastrolobium; species Gastrolobium bilobum. Next base: position 19,719 of record NW_026895908.1, on the reverse strand, counting down.
GTATATTGACAAGATGCTAAAAAGGTTTAGCATGGAAGGGTCTAAAAGGGGTTTTCTACCTGTCAGTCATGGGATACATCTTTCAAGGCTCTCAAAACAGAACAAGGGAGGCTCTTGGAGCTCTCTATGTAGATCCCAAGGTTTAGACTACAATATGCACGAAAATGAGCTTCAAGATGGCTCTTTTCTTCACAAAGGTTGCTTCTTGGAGCATCAACTACCAAGAAAGTGGCTCCCTCAACACCAACCAAGAAGTCAGCCCTCTTACCCCCTCAAAACAGTTATCAAAACTCAGAAGATGGCTGACTCCACCCTCACCAATCACTCAACTATGTTTTTGCAATGTTTAGAAGAGATAAATCAATGATGAAGAGTTGACTTGGGAGGTTTTTCATGCAAGGAGGACAAGAGAAGAAGGTGGCAGCCAAAGCACCCCAAGAGCTCTACGTAGCACTCAGCAAAATGACCTAGAAATCTGTGCCTCTAGTATTTTTAGTCACATTAAGTCTTAAACACACTGTATTAGCACTAATAGCTACGCTTAGCATTTTAATCTCAAACTTGGGATTCTGAACCTAGCCATTTTTATAAGATTTCTCATATTTTTATTTTATTTTTCGCAGCAATTTGCCGGTACGCGCTTTTACGTAGCCGATATCAGTTCTGACACCAATTCTCATTATTTTGACTTGAAACTTGTTATGCTAGTCCTATATATTATTCTAGTAATATATACACACTTTTCATAATTTTCTGGGATACTTCATCGGTACGCATTTATACCGTGGAGCAGAACCGGTATCTGCACTTTCGTCAGAGAAGCGACTTTCAACATTATTATTCACTTACTCTAATTATTTAAACCTTCTCATAATTATTAGGGTCAATTATGGAATTATCTCATTAATCTCAAAATTAATTAATTTAATTTCCTATTTTGACGGTGCTGGTTCTTACATTCACCCCACCTTATAAGGATTTTGTCCTCAAAATCAAAAACATACCTGTCCCGAAACTCGGGATATTGTCGGAGAAGCTCGTCCTCTCGCTCCCAAGTACACTCCTCAGGAGTTCTTCCAATCCACTGTACTTTGACCATCAGAATGATCTTGCTCCTAAGCTTCTTCTCGCCACGATCGAGAATCTTGATTGGTCCGACGGGAGTTTTCAAGTTCTCCCGAACTTCCACATCATCTGGTTGCACCACGTGTGAAGGATATACTATGTACTTTTGAAGCTGAGACACGTGAAACATAGCGTGGATGTTGGCTAAGTTCGGAGGCAAGGCTAGCCGGTAGGCAACAAGTCCCACTCTACCAAGGATCTGGTATGGCCTAATGAATCGTGGGCTAAGCTTCCTCACTCCGAGGGCCCGACCAACACCGGTGATAGGTGAAAGTCTCACAAACACGTGCTCTCCCTCACTGAACTCCAGTGATCGATGCTTAACATCATAGTAACTCTTCTGGCGATTCTGCGCCTGCTTTAGCTTCTCTCCGATCAACTGGATCTGCTTGGTGGTATCTTGGACAAAGTCCAAGCAAAACAACTCCTTATCTCCAACCTCAGACCAACAGGTAGGAGTTCGACACCTCCTACTATACAGTGCCTCGTAGGGTGCCATGCCCAGGCTAGCATAGAAACTGTTGTTGTATGAAAACTAAACCAATGGCAGGTACCTATCCCATACTGAACCCTGCTCCAATGTGCAAGCCCTCAACATGTCCTCCAAGGTATGGATGGTCCGCTCAGTTTGTCCTTCAGTCTGAGGGTGATAGGCTGTACTCAATCTCAACTGAGTACCAAAAGCTCTCTACAGCGCCTCCCAGAACTGAGATGTGAACTTCGGGTCCCTATCAGTGATGATACTCACACGCACCCCGTGAAGCCTCACGATCTCACGAACATAAAGCTTGGCCAACTACTCTGTAGTGAAGCTCACCTTTACCGGAAGAAAATGGGCAGACTTCGTCAATCTATCCGCAATGACCTATATAGAATCACAACCAGCCTGAGTCATAGGCAATCCCACCACGAAATCCATGAAAATGCTCTCCCATTTCCACTATGGTACCTCAAGAGGTTGAAGCTTACCAGACGACTTCTGGTGTTCAATCTTCACCTTCTGGCAAATCAAACACTTGGACACAAAAATAGCTATGTCCTTCTTCATGCCCGGCCACCAGTAATTTCTCTTCAGGTCTTGATACATCCTTGTAGCACCAGGGTGGACCATAAACTGGCCCTTATGAGCCTCTGTCATCACTTCTTCCATCAGAGGACCTCGAGGAATCACAATCCTCTTCTGGAACATCAACAATCACACAGTCTAGGCATTCTCTTTGCAGCTGCGCCTTTTTAATCTTTTCCGTCAACTCGTTCTTAACTCCAACGGTTTCCATCTCGAGAAGTACACCCCTCAATAGAGAGGTTACTATCAAATCTCGAAACTTCTCAAAACAACCAAATCGTCATTCGATTCTCTGAGATCACCAGTCACTTCATCAATAGAGGTGACCTGACCCCACATACTCTACTCCTCACAATAACTCGGGTGAGTTTAGGTCCTATTCCATGACTCTAACCTCGACTTGACTTACAATTTAGTAAATCATTATTCTCAAATAGAATCGTATTCCTTTCACAATACGACATCGTAATCATGTTCATTTCAATCAATACATGTTAGTTAACATGCTAATGCACATAGTAACGTACCTTAGTTCACGTACACCTGCAAAATTTTCCAATTCAAGTAACAGAATAAATAAATGCTCTATACAACATCATACCTCAATGTCCATGGCATCTGCAAAATCGAAAGTCAATAAAGGATGGTACAATATCGATGTATTAACACAGTTCATGACATTTACTTCATGCTTAGTACTATCCATGGTGTTAACATGTCAACTACATATGAACATATCAAAAGTTTACATATTAACCTAGAGTCATGGAGACCACTCGATCCACAAAACTAACTGTACATACACTTACCTCGCGTATGACAGATCGCGCGTGGCTCTGCCACAAAGTCCAAGTGTTACACACTTAATGTCAATAGAATTGATGAGCAGAATATTTGGCATTATTTGTGCAGATTTGTAATTATATCCTTAATTAATTAGCCAGTTGTAGGTTATGATTTGTAATTATATCCTTAATTAATTAGCCAGCTGTAGGTTAAGATTGTGTAATTATATCCTTAATTAATTAGCTAGCTGTAGGTTATGATTGTATAGTTATGATTGTGTAATTATATCATACTATTTAAATGAGAATTCTCCAAAGGAGAACATAAGGTTTTATCCCAATTTCTCTAAGTTTAACATGGTATCAGTCTAGGTTTCGTTACTAAATTTTTTGCTGTGCTCACAGTCTCTGAGTTCCCAAGTTCTAGTCTTTTGCGCGTACTGTTCACGTCGCGATTCTTGTTTTTTTTTCCTCTCGCGATTTTTCTCAGCATCATGTCTACTGAAAAATATGATGTTCTTTTTGTTCTTCTTAATGGAAAGAACTACTCCACTTGGGTATTTCAGTTCCAGATCTTTGTCAAAGGCAAGGAGCTTTGGGGTCATGTTGACGGAACTAATTCTGTTCCTGACAAAACTACGCACCAAGCGGCACATGCCCAATGGGAGGCCAAAGATGCACAGGTAATGACTTGGATCATAGGCTCTGAAGCCTAGTATTGTCTTCAATCTCAGACCCTTCACAACGGCAGCAAAGATGTGGGACTATTTGAAGAAAATTTATAACCAAACAAACACTGCTCGCAGGTTCCAGCTTGAACATGAAATTTCTCTTTTTCAACAGGATAGTCTCTCAATTTCTGAATTTTATTCTCATTTCATGAATCTTTGGGCTGAATATACTGACATTGTCTATGAAGATTTGTCGACTGAAGGACAAACTGCAGTCCAAAATGTTCATGACACCACAAAACGAGATCAATTTCTTATGAAATTGAGATCTACTTTTGAGGGCATTCGCACCAACCTAATGAACAGGGCTCCTGTTCCCTCCTTGGACGAATGTCTAAATGAATTGCTTCGTGAAGAACAACGTCTCCTTACTCAGACAAACATGGAACACCAGAAATCTGCCTCCCTTCCTGTAGCGTATGCAGTACAAGCCAAACCACGAGGTCGAGACATGAGTACTGTCCATTGTTTCTGCTGCAAAGGCCATGGACATTTTGCTTCAAACTGTCCTAAACAGTTCTGTAATTACTGCAAAAAAGAAGGTCACATCATCAAAGAATGTCAAATCAGACCACCACGGAGAAATGCAACAGCCTTCACTACCACTGTTGGCTATTCTACTACTCCTGTTTCTGTGGATCAGAATCCGCCTGTTTCTGTGCCAACTTTAACCCCTGAAATGGTTCAACAAATGATTGTTTCTGCATTTTCTGCTTTGGGTCTTTCAGGTAAAGTTTCTTTATCCAGCTCTCCTTGGTACTTTGACTCTGGCGCATCCAATCATATGACCAACAATGTTGCTTCTCTTACCAATGTTACAAATTACTCTGGTAATTTACAAATACATACTGCGGATGGAAACAATTTACCTATCACAGCAATTGGTGATATTTCTTCATCTCTTACCAATGTTTATGTGTCCCCTTATTTCACCAGTAACCTTATTTCAGTTGGTCAATTAGTTGACAGTGATTGCAAAGTTGAATTCTCAAAGTCTGGTTGTCATGTGCAGGATCAACACTCAGGGAAGATGATCGCGAAGGGGCCTAAAGTTGGACGTCTTTTTCCTCTTTATTCATTGTTGTCACCATGTTCTTTTCAGCCTTTTATTTCTTGTAATTCTGCAACTGTTAATTTTCAATTATGGCATAAGCGTCTTGGTCACCCAAATTCGAATGTACTTAATGCCTTAATGAAATCTGGAGTTCTTGGCAATAAACATTTCTCATCTTTTAGTGCTGTTCAATTTGATTGCAATTCTTGTAAACTTGGTAAAAGTAAAATTCTACCATTTCCAGTTCATCAATCAAATGTAAATCAACCTTTTGACATGATGAACCCTTAGTTCATCAGGTTTTTAAGCATGAATTAATATCAATTTGTGTGATTAAATGGATGGAAAAGAGGTTAATGTCCTGGAAATCTCTCAAATACAAGTTCTGAAGCTTATGTTGAAAATTTACATTGTTTTTGTAGGGAAATGAAGCTCAAGAAGCAAAAGAGAGAAGGAAGAAGATTCTGAAGAATGGGAAAATTCTAAGTGTTGGGCGCTAAAACGACCAAAACTGAGCGTTTTAGCACCCTGTTGCACAAAAGATGCTGGTGCTGAACATTAAAACGCACAAAACTGAGCGTTTTAGCGCCTGAACATTAAAACGCCCAAAACTGAGCGTTTTAGCGCCCAAGACAGTTAAAAGCAGTTGGGCATCCGTCAAGGTTGAGCGCTAAAACGTCCAGAAATGAGAGTTTTAGCGCCCATGTCAGTTTTCAGTTGTAATTTGTAAACTATAAAAGGACAAGGGGCCTTCACATTCTGACAAGATTCCAGATATCAGATCCAATCTATCATATCTCATTCTGACTTTTCCCATCACACTAGGAGAAGGGAGATCAGATCAGGTCTTTCATAGATCTGATCTGACTCCTCATTTTCTCTGAATTTCCAAATTCTTTAGGATTAGTTCTTGTAATAGTTAGTATTTCCTATGTAATTGTACTTGGAGATTGAAGACTCAACTATCATGACAATGGAGTTTGATCTATCTTTCTTCTCTTGTTTGTATTTCAATTATGTCTTAGGAGAATCCTTTGTAGTCTGATTCAATGGAACTCAAGTTTGAATTTATGAATGGTTAATTAGATGTTTTGTTTATCTATTATGTGATTGTATGAAGTTGTCTTGATTAATTCTTCATGTTGAGGAATAGTGTAGAACAGACATGTTTACATTGTTTCTCTATTTTTGACAACTTCATCATCAGTGTTCTAGTAGTCAAGGGATTGATGCTAGGATTCTGATATGATCTTAAGACCTTAGTAATTAATGCATGTATTAAGAAAGGAATCACCAAGGGATTGGGGTTTCTGATTAATGTGTCTATCAGGGTAGTAAGGGATTACATCTTGAGATGATAAGAAAAAGGTTGATCAACATCATATAGTAGATAATTCATAATGGAAATTGGTTCATCTATAAATTCATGTTTGAGGGAAAATGACATCTGACTACTTGTTTACATTATAATTTACATTTTATTTATTTATCAAGTTTTAATTCAATTCAGTGTAGTTTCTGGTGACAAGAAATCTATGCAATTTATGAACTTTTGTTTGATTCAACTCAAGTACATATGGTTAGTCAGTGCTTGACACAAATCCTCGTGGGAACGATCTTTACTCATCATTTTATTACTTGTACGACTAGTGCACTTGCTAAACGTCCAACAAGTTAATTCACAGTGATTTATGGGGCATCACACCTGTAATATCTCATGCACATTACAAATATTTTATCACTTTTATTGATGACTATAGTCGTTTCACATGGGTCTATTTTTTGAGATCTAAAGCTGAAGCTTTCTCTGCATTCCAATTTTTTCGTTCCTATGTTCAAACTCAGTTTGCATCAAAAATTAAAACTCTGCGTTCTGACAATGGGGGGGAATACACATCTCATTTGTTTCAAGAGTTCTTGCAGAAAAATGGTATATTATCTCAAAGGTCGTGTCCTTCCACACCCCAACAAAATGGGATAGTTGAAAGAAAAAACCGTCATCTTCTTGATGTTGTCCGTACCTTAATGTTGGACTCTTTAGTACCCTCCCGTTTTTGGTGTGAAGCTCTCTCAACTGCTGTCCACCTTATTAATCGGCTGCCTTCTCCAGTCTTGCACAATGATTCCCCTTTCTTAAGGTTATTTGGTAAGCCACCCAATTATTCAACTCTTCGCACCTTTGGTTGTGTCTGTTATGTTCGTCTTCAGCCACCAGAACGCACCAAACTCACAGCTCAATTTGTTAAATGTGCTTTTCTTCGTTACTCAGCCCATCAAAAAGGTTTTTTATGCTATGATCCTCACCTACATAGGATTCGGGTTTCTAGAAATGTCATCTTTCAAGAAGATACATATTTTTTTGCTACTAACCAAGACACTCAATCTTCTACATCCAAATCTGTCTTGCCATTATTTCCTAACAGTTTTGCAGAAGACCAAGCTCGTCCTCCTGTCATTGTCTACCAAAGACGTCCGACTGTTCCACCAATTCAGACTTCAATCCCTTCAAGGCCCCCTTCTGATCATTCTCTGGCTGCTGATCCAGTGCATGCACTAGAACCTGCCCCTTTACGTCGCAGTACTCGCATTCGTAAACCACCGGAAAAGTATGGTGTTTATGAATCTTTATCTTTGACAGCAACTTTAGCATCTATTCCTATTCCTTCTTCATATAAACAGGCAATGGAGCATAAATATTGGCAGGATGCTATAGAGACTGAACTTCTTGCACTAGAGGAAAATCAAACATGGGACATTGTTCCATGTCCTTCATCGGTTAAACCTTTTGGCAGTAAATTTGTATTCACTATAAAGTTGCGTTCAGATGGATCCGTCGATCGATACAAGGCTAGATTGGTTGTTCTTAGAAATAAGCAAGAATATGGCCTAGACTATGAAGAGACCTTTGCGCCGGTGGCCAAGATGACTACTGTGCGGACTATTATTGCCATTGCTGCATCTGAATCTTGGCCAATTCACCAGCTAGATGTCAAAAATGCCTTCCTTCATGGTGACCTCAAAGAAGAAGTTTACATCAAACTTCCTACGGGTATGCCCTCACTATTACCTAATACTGTTTGTAAGCTAAAACGTTCTTTGTATGGATTAAAACAGACACCAAGAGTGTGGTTTGAAAAGTTTAGCACAACATTACTTGGTTTTTCCTTCATCCAAAGTAGCTATGATCCATCTCTTTTTCTACAAAGGACCTCCAAAGGAATTGTGATTCTCCTTGTTTATGTGGATGACATTATCGTCACCGGCTCAGATCAAGAGGCTATCACTACAATCAAACAATTGATACATACAACTTTCCACATGAAAGATCTTGGACAACTCACTTATTTCTTGGGATTAGAAGTACAATTCTAACAAAAAGGCATCTTTGTCACTCAACACAAATATACTCAGGATCTAATTCAGCTAGCTGGTCTCACCACTGCAACTATGGTTGACACTCCCATGGAAGTTAATGTAAAGTTAAGACGGGATGAAGGTGACCTTCTACAAGACCCAACTTTATATCGAAAGTTGGTAGGAAGTCTCATCTACCTCACCATCACAAGACCTGATATCTCTTTTGCTGTCCACACAGTCAGCAAATTCATGCAACATCCTAGACACTTGCATCTTACAGAAGTACAACGAATCATTAAATATTTGTTGGCCACTCCCAGCCGTGGTATCTTCTTTCCGACAAATGCAACAATACAACTTCAAGCATACAGCGATGCTGATTGGGCTGGATGTCCCGACACAAGGAAGTCTACTACTGGCTGGTGTATGTTTTTAGGAGATGCCCCTATCTCCTGAAAATGCAAGAAACAAGAATCTGTCTCTAAATCCTCCACTGAAGCAGAATATCGGTCCATGTCTGCAGCATGCTCTGAGATTATTTGGTTACGGGGCCTTCTTTCAGAACTTGGTTATTCACATGCAACACCAACTCCGTTGTATGCTGATAATACAAGTGCCATACAGATTGCAGCAAATCCTGTATACCATGAAAGAACAAAGCACATAGAGGTCAATTGTCATTCAATCAGGGAAGCTTATGAACGTAGAATTATCACTCTACCTCTTGTCTCAACATCTGTTCAACTAGCTGACATCCTCACCAAGTCTTTGACACGTCAACGACATAATTTCCTCGTCAGCAAATTGATGCTTGTAGATTCACCAGCATCAATTTGAGGGGGGATGTCAATAGAATTGATGAGCAGAATATTTGGCATTATTTGTGCAGATTTGTAATTATATCCTTAATTAATTAGCCAGCTGTAGGTTATGATTTGTAATTATATCCTTAATTAATTAGCCAGCTGTAGGTTAAGATTGTGTAATTATATCCTTAATTAATTAGCTAGTTGTAGGTTATGATTGTATAGTTATGATTGTGTAATTATATCATACTATTTAAATGAGAATTCTCCAAAGGAGATCATAAAGTTTTATCCCAATTTCTCTAAGTTTAACACTTAACTCCATAAAGAGAATTTCACATTCTCACATCCCTGACTAGAGAGTGTTCCTCACTCACCAGCAATATGATATCTTCTCTTACACCTTTAAAATAAAGCACTATCACAACAAGTAATGGCATAAGGCATCTTACCTTTCATGCCAAACTTGGCATAACACTCTCCTCGTATATTTTACTCATCCCACCACTTGGTGGTAGCAGAGTTTAAACTCATATTCCAAGTCTCTTAACGCATTATTATACCATGAGGCAAACTAAAATTGATTGATCTGTGCACCTCGTGCACCCGGACCACCCGATGAGTCAAAATCAAATCGGTGCCCTCACAGGACTTCCAAGAGTCAACACCCTTAGCATCCAATCCCCAAAGGGAAACTGATATGCCTCTGGCAGATGTAGTTTTCTAAGCTGAAATTGATAAGAATTGAGTCATAAAAGAGCAATTTATATACATATTTGCTTACTATATTGATTCTTTCCATGTCAATGATATTTCTCACCTATTGGTTGTGTTTATATAGGTTGAAGAAGTGAAAACTACAAAATTGTAAAAAGCTTGTTGACGTGACTCCACACGGGTGAACCTTGGGCCAATTTCCAGAGAGTTGTGCAAGTTGGCGCCACACTGGCGCCAACACACGCAGGTTTGCGAGTTCAACGGACCGCGTTGGTATAAATTCCAGAAAGTTGGCGCAAGTTGGCCCCACACTGGCGCCAACCCGCGCCAGTTTGCGAGAAAAGAAAAGACTGTGTGTCTGAAAGGTAATTTTGGAAGAATGAAAAGAGGCGTATAAATAGGATTCTTTACACAAAATTAGGGATCCTAATTTCAAGAGACGGCGGTCGTGCTCAGAAATAAAGTCTTGCGAAGATCTTGTTCATCTTTTTCTCCTCTTTTCCAATTTTCAGTTCATGTTGAATATTGATAGGTCAGTCATGATAATGGTTGGCTAGTTTCTTTTTATTGTAGTTAGGGTCACGAAACCTATGTGAACCCTTGTTACAACGGATTGGTTTATAATTATTCGTTTATATAATTATCTTTATATCTACCTTGTGGGTAATTTCTGTCTTCGTTGTTAGAACTAATCAATCTAATAGTTGATGATAGTTTGAGGGTTAGAACCCTAGATAGGAATATTGGGGTTTTGATCTTGAAAGTGGGTAGGATAACATTTATATGCATGCTAGGAATAAATGTATATTTAATTGCAGATGCTTAAATTATTGGGTTCATTGCTTAATGCCATGAGGAATATTGCAAAGAATTGGGGTTTCAATTGGGGTTAAAGGGTTAATCTTGCAAGGAATTTAGGGTTAACTACTGAATATTTTTAGATAATAATTTATCTGAGTAATTATATAAATGAGTATTGTAAATCAATCCAAAATAAGAAGCAGAAATCATTTGGTGAGTGCACTCTAGCTACAATGCATTCTCATACTTTTACAAATCAATCCTTATTTTATTTTTATTATTCATCACAAAAATTCCAAAAATACGTTCTTGCTTTTATTTCTTATTTTTAATCAAATCAACAATATTTGTCACACTTATTTGAACTTTTCCCATCTTAAAAGGAACAATTATTTGATATTCGAAACCCAATCCCTGTGGAGACGATACTTTTCTTATCATTGTATTACTTGTGCGATCGGTACACTTGTCGGTGAGCATCAGAAACCCATGACATAGGTTATCGGCCAAAGAACTAGTAGGCATACCAGTCTCCAGTGTACCTTGTACACAAGGACCACTCAATGAATCACACATCAACAGAGCGTCCAATCAAACTCCTCAGAGGCACCCTCTTCGGATACATCCCCTCCAGGGATAGTCCACAATACGCTGATGGCCAATAACCCACTCAACCAACCTAGTTCCTCAGGTCATATTATCAAACACTTCAATACAACATTCAATGTATAAACATAATTCATACATCAAGCTTGTGCAATCACTGATAAACCTTTGGTTTACCATGTTTTTAGGCTAAATTATATGAGAAATACTTCATAGATTGCATGGAATTCAAGGTTTATAGGCATTTAAGTCATAAGATAGGAAATTGAGCTGACGTCTTGATAATATTTGCATTTTGAAGGAAAAACCACAAGAATTGGTGCTAAAAGTGCTAAAGAAATCATGACGAAGAAGTAACGGCTCAATATGGATCAAAGGAAACCAACATATTATAATTCAAGATCCAAAATATCACGCTCAAGCGGACAAGAGGACGCTCGAGCGCATCATGGAAGGGAAAACAGCCAAACTAGGCAAATCAGGGCGCTCAAGCGCCCAACAGCACGCTCAAGCGCCCAAGAAGACATAATTTCATCTCGAGGAGCACGCTCGAGCGCCCATTAGCACGCTCCAACGCCCAAATCCTGACAGCAACAACAATTTGAAGCAATTCAGGGCGCTTAAGCGCCCAACAGCACGCTTGAGCGCCCAAGTGCGATTCAGACAGCGAGATTTAACAAAGATTTGCTGAGATTTAATGAAGATTTGTCCAATTATGATATGGAACTAAAACGGAAACAAATCAAGATGATTCCTGAGAAGATTGAAGCAAGATACAACGAAGATTTAAAACTCTAATTCATCAACCAAATCTCCAAGATTTTACATGAAAAAGGAAACAAAGATGAAATCAAATACAAATCTTGTATAGATTCATTGGAAAATTAGATGATGGATTCAACCCCAAAAAGCTATAAATAAAGAGCTTGGGGTCAAGACCAATACACAATCCCAGGGCATTACACTAAGATGGAAGGAGGAATCCTGTTGCGGAGCGCTGGAACACTGAGAAACCAAGTCAACATTACACCAATGGTGGCTTGGAGTTCTCTTTTCTTTATTATTTCTTTTCTTTTCATTATGCTAGAGTAGTATTTTATGTAGTTAAGGGTAGATGGAACCCAATTGAATCTTTATGTTTATGAATTAAATTGTCTCTGAATCCTGTTCTTTTTATAATTGAATAAATTATCTGTTTTTAATGTTTTCTATGAGTTTGTTCTTTATAGAATGATTTTGGGGAATTGTATGACAATAGGAATGTTGGTGCATGAACCTTGACTTGATAATTTATCATAATCCTTGTGATCTAAGAATAGGAATAGAAATAGACATAGGGTAATTATGCAATCTTGTAATTCTTGATCTTAATGCATGTTTTCTTGGGGAATAATCGGGGAACTAGAGTTCTTTCTAGATTACATAAATTTCGGGTAACAAGGAATTGAGCCCTAATTAACTTAGATAGAATTCATTGGCAATATATTAAGATACAGATTCTTGACTGTTTAATTCATAACATATTGAGGATATTGGGGGAAGTCGAAACCTTAACTACGCTTTTTAAATCTTAATCAAACATCATCTCATTCGTTTTTTTTATTTTGAAATTTCATAATTGCATGTTCTTAATTGTTTTTAATTTTAAGTTCTTTGAACAACAATTCTCTACATCTAAATTCACCATTCTCTCAAACCCAACCTTTGATTGTCCAACTAAAATGCAATTAGTGAACTAGTGCTTGAAATTCTGATTCTCGTGGGAACGATCTCGTACTCAGTACACTTTATTACTTTCACGACCGGTGCACTTGCCGTGTCGCTATCAAGTTTTTGGCCCCGTTGCCGGGGATCGAATTCTTCAACATTAGAAGTAACTAATTAAATTTTAGATTGGACTTTTATTTTTCTGCACTTTAGGCATATCATAAAAACATTTTCTGCATCCAAAAATTCTGCATATTTTTCTGCATATTTAATTTTCTGCATTAATTTCTTTAAATTTCTGTTTTGTGTTTCCTATTTTTCTGCACATCTTTTCAATCTTAGTTTATGTGAGGTACTCTTAACCCGCGAACCTTGCAGTTGATCTTGAGATAGAAAAGACAGAAAAGAACCTAAGGAGGAACCAATGGCAGAAAACAATCAAATCGTTTGAAGGACGTTGGGGGATTACATGACCCCAGCTCGAGTTCCATAGCCGGCAAGCATTGTTAGACCTAACATAGAGGCTAACAACTTTGAACTGAAGCCGGCACTGCTGCAACTGATTCAAAAAGAACAATTCACTGGAGGAAGCACAGAGAACCCCTATAGTCATCTCGATAACTTCTTACTTTACTATGATACATTAAAAGTAAATGGAGTTCTTCGTGATGCTATCTTGCTCAGGCTATTTCCATGCTCACTGAAGGATGAAGCAAGAGATTGGCTGCAGTCTCTACCTGAAGGAAGCATAACCAATTGGGATGACTTAGCAAGAAAATTCCTGGCTAGATTTTTCTCAGCTTCAAAGATGGCAAGGCTCAAGGCGGAGAACACAACTTTTGAACAAAAAGACAGCGAATCTTTATACGAGGCTTGGGAACGATTTAAAGGATTACTCAAGAAGTGTCCTCAACATGGAATTGAAGCATGGGAGAAAGCAAGAATCTTTTTCCAAGGGATGACAGCCAACACAAGAACATCTCCATATCTAGCCTTGGATTATGTCCAAAAGATTCTCTCATGATACTAGTGATTTGTTCCAACAAGATCTCATCTTATCCTTTTGTTATGAAACAACCTTTCATAGGCAATTCAAATTCGAATTCAAATATTTGAATTCAAACATTCAAATATTCAAATTCAAATGTTCAAACATTCAAATCCAAAATTCAAATTCAAAGTTCAAATTTCAAAATTCAAAATTCAAATTTAAAAATTCGAATTCAAATTTCAAATTTCAAATTTCAAATTTCAAATTCAAAATTCGAATTTCGAAATTCAAATTCAAAATTCAAAATTTCAAAATTCAAATTTCGAATTCCAAAATTCAAAATTTAAATGTTTGATAATTAATTTAACTAATTAAATTAATTAGTAATGTCTTGGACTATCCAATCCCATTACAGTGATCCATGCGCCCTCCACCCCTTTAGGTGGAGTTCCAAACAACTTCTTGGGCTAATAACTATTATTAGGCCCAATATCTTTAATGCTAGAGCATCTAGACAATTAGGTGTTTGTGTGTGACCCATTAGGTCCAACTTAGCCACTGACATAAATGGGCTTGGGCTAAATAAGTCCACAACCCATCTAATGACAACACAGAGCACTAGCAATGCTTTTGTTGCCCCAGAACTAGTTAGATTAATGATTTGATCATCCTATTAAACATATTTGGTTGCCGTATGTTTGTCCCTTCGTCTCGGTTACCTTCCCATAAAACCTAGGGTAAGGAAACGCATCAACCCTTGCGGTTTAGGGGTTAGCTTTATATGAAATAAGGAGTCTTCAATTTACTGACTCTAAAGGCGGATCATCTTATGATCTCTTTTACTATGCGTAGATTCTCGACTCACTGTAAATGTCATCCTGATTTCTCCGGTTTAAGGATAACCTAATCTCTCACAGAGATTTGACGAATTCCTTCAGCTTATCACCCTAGCCCTGTGCCCTATCAGGACAAGCCCAAGAGCATACCTAGGAGTCTCCATGTTTCAGGCAGACGAGGTATACAGTCAAAGCATACCTTCTAGAACACAGTCTAAGTGATAACTTTTGGTCTAAGGAAAGACATACCCAAATATGAAGTGACTACTCTAATGACACTATCTGTGAGATTTCCTCATAGAGTCTCTTTGTGGGTCCGTTCAGTGCGAGCTATACCCTTATAGGTCCACCCACGACTTTAGCTAAGACATCTCCATATCTGTAGCACATGAGGTCTATACCTTGTATCCATATACAAGTAGATAAGTCGTGCTAGTCTTACCCAAGATTACTGACCCCATTCTTAGTATCTCTAGACTAGGAACATAAAATTAGGAATAAACATCCGATATTCTTGAATCCTCATGATTGTGATCTCATCACAGATACTCAAGAGATACCTATTTTATTCCACGGGGTTTATCAAGTTATTCATAATATATTAACATTAATATCGAGACAGAATTATGAGACAAGATAAAGAGTGCTTTTATTTATTTGCAACAATATTAAAAAGGTCTACATCTCAGTCCTTATTTAATCATAAGATTGTCTCTAGGACACCCAAATACTAACAAGCTCCCACTTGGCCTAGAGCCAATCAGACCTAAGTCGTATACCCAAAGCCTCATAATGACTATCATGTTTTCTCTGAGAAACAGCCTTTGTCAGAGAATCAGCCAGGTTATCATCTGTGGGAACATAATCCATCTTTACATCCATTCTATCAGTGATTTCTCTAATCAGGTGATATCTGCGGAGCACGTGCTTAGATCTTTGATGGGGCCTAGGTTCCTTTGACTGCACAATGGCTCCAGTGTTGTCGCACAGCAACTGTATGGGCTCATCCACGCTTGGAACCACCCTAAGTTCATATATGAACTTCTTGATCCACACGGCCTCCTTAGCGGCTTCTGAAGCAGCTATGTATTCAGCTTCTGTCATTGAATCTGCTGTTCTCTCCTGCTTGGAACTCTTCCAAGATAACGCCCCACCATTTAAGGTGAATGCGAACCCTGACTGTGACTTGCAGTCATCTTTGTCACTCTGAAAGCTGGCATCAGTGAACCCTTTCACTGTAAGCTCATTAACCCCACCATAGACCAAAAACGCATCCTTAGTTCTTCTCAAGTATTTAAGGATGGTCTTGACTGCCGTCCAGTGACCCTCTCCAGGGTCAGACTGGTATCTGCTCGTAATGCTTAAAGCATACATATCATGGCATACATGATGGACCCAATAGCCGAAGCGTATAGAATTCCACTCATGCGATCCTTCTCAGGCTGTGACTTAGGACACATAGCCTTTGAAAGATGTATCCCATGACTGACAGGTAGAAAAACCCTTTTCGACCCTTCCATGCTAAACCTTTTTAGTATCTTGTCAATATACGGGGATTGAGATAAACCCAGCAGCCTGTTTGATCTATCTCTATAGATCTTTATACCAAGTATAAAGGCCGCCTCTCCCAAATCCTTCATGGTGAAGCTTTCTGAAAGCCATTCTTTCGTTGTTTGTAATGTGGGGATGTAATTTCCTATAAGCAATATGTCATCTACATAAAGCACTAGGAAGACAACATTATTCCCACTAACCTTCCTATAAACACAAGGTTCATCCTCGTTCTTGATGAAACCGTTACTCCTGACGACCTCATCAAAATGAATATTCCAACTCCTTGATGCTTGCTTTAGCCCATATATCGACCTTTGAAGTTTGTATACCATATGCTCCTGATCTTTGATTACAAAGCCTTCAGGTTGTGTCATGTACACTTCCTCCTTCAAGAACCCATTCAAGAAGGCGGTCTTGACATCCATTTGCCAAATTTCATAGTCGTGATATGCCGCTATTGCAAGCATGATCCTAATAGATTTGATCATGGCAACAGGTGAGAAAGTCTCATCATAGTCAACTCCTTGTCTTTGACGATACCCTTTCGCAACCAACCTAGCTTTGTAGGTCTGAATGTTGCCATCTGCATCAGTCTTTCTTTTAAAGACCCATTTGTTACCAATAGGAACTATTCCTTGCGGTTTTGGAACCAAGGTCCATACCTTGTTTTGATACATCGAATCCATTTCAGATTCAATGGCTTCAAGCCATCTAGAAGAGTCAACATCCTTGACTACCTCTTCGTAGTTACTTGGTTCATCATCCTCGACGGTTTGCTGATTCTCAATCACAAATCCATATCTCTCAGGTGGATGGATGACCCTCGTAGACCTACGGAGTTGTGTGTTTACTTCTCCATCGGAGAACGTCGCCTGCTGAGCAGACTTGGGTTCCTCAATCTGTTCACGTGGTTCTTGAACTTCTTCAAGATCAATCTTACTCCCACTGGCTCATTGAGAGATCAAATCCTTCTCAAGGAACTCAGCATTCTTGGATACAAACACTTTGTGTTCATCCATAGAGTAAAAGCAGTATCCTTTAGTACCTTTAGGATACCCCACAAAAAGACATTTAGTACTCTTAGCACTAAGCCTGTCTGATGCCAATGTCTTGACATAAGCAGGCAATCCCCAAACCCTGAGATAACTCAGGTTGGGTCTCTTACCATTCCATATCTCATATGGTGTGGTCTGAATAGATTTAGACGGTACCCTATTTAGAAGGTATGCCGCTGTGTCTAAGGCATATCCCCAAAACAATTTTGGAAGTTGAGTCTCACTCATCATAGACCTTACCATGTCTAACAAGGTCCTGTTTCTCCTTTCGGAGACACCATTTTGGTGTGGTGTGTAAGGAGCAGTAAACTGCGAGAGAATTCCATTCTCTCTCAGATAATCCTGAAATTCATGGCTCAAATATTCACCACCACGATCTGATCGTAATGTCTTAATTATCTTGCCACGTTGTTTCTCTACTTCACTCCTAAATTCTTTGAACTTTTCAAAAGCTTCGGATTTATATCTCATCAGGTACACATACCCAAATCTTGATTTGTCATCCGTAAAGGTAATGAAATAAGAGTATCCTCCTCTAGCCTCAATAGACATTGGGCCACATACATCAGAATGAATGAGTTCTAATAACTCACTAGCCCTATGACTCTCAAGCCCTTTGGGCGTGTGACGAGTCATTTTCCCAGCTAGACAAGATTCACATTGTCCATAGGATTCCAAATCCAAGGAATCTAGGTATCCATTTGCATGCATCCTAGACAATCTTGTTTCATTTACGTGCCCTAGTCTACAGTGCCAAAGATATGATTGATTATCCATCCTAGGTCGTTTCACATCTATTTTGAGCACTTCAATTCCCATTTCCAGAACATACAATCCATTTATTAAGGTAGCAGTACTAAAAACAATATCATTCATAATGATAGAAAGTGTACCATTCTTAATACTGAAAATAAAACCATCTTGTTCCAAACAAGAAATTGAAATAATGTTTCTAGAAATACTTGGAACATAAAGACATTTACTCAAATGCAAAATAAGGCCCGTAGGCAAAATGAGGTCGGCTTCTCCAATAGAACGAGCAGCAACTCTTGCTCCATTTCCAACGCGGAGGTCCACCTCGTTCCTCTCCAATCTCCTGGGGCTCCTAAGTGCCTGCAACATATTGCAGATGTGAGAACCACAACCGGTATCCAATACCCATGAAGTAGGATTAGCACATGAATAATTTATCTCAATCATGAAAATACCTGAGGTAGAAGCATCACCATGCTTCTTGTCCTTCACACTCTTCAGGTAGTCTGGACAGTTCCTCTTCCAATGGCCTTTCTTGCCACAATGGAAGCACTCAGCATCGCCTTTGTCCTTGGATGCTTTCTTACCCTTCTTGTTGCCCTTCTTCTTCTTGGATTTTCCTTTGGGCTTAAGGGAGTCACCTTTAGCAGGCCCCTCACCCTTACCCTTGGCCTTGCTAGGCCCACTAATCAGAAGAGCTTGTGTCTTATCCTTCTTGATAGACACTTCAACAGTTGTTAACATACTTAACAACTCAGGCAAGCTCACTTGCATCCCATGCATGTGGTAATTCATGATGAATTAACTAAAGGAAGGTGGAAGTGAGGTGAGCACTAAGTCATTACTTAGTTCGGCATCCATGATAAAGCCTAGATTTCCTAGCTTCTCAATCAGACCGATCATCTTAAGAACATGACTGCCAACAGGCATGCTCTCAGACATCCTGCAAGAGAACAATTCTCTTGAGGCCTCATACCTCTCATGCCTGCCTTTAATGTCATACAACTCCTTGAGATGTAAGACAATAGAGGGAGCATCCATATGCTCATGCTGCTTTTGCAGTTCAGGCGACATGGATGCCAACATGATGCAGATAGCCAACACATTGTCATCCATGTGCTGTTTGTGGGCCTCGAAATCAAATTCCGCGAACCCATCTTCCCCTTCCCTAGGAGCTACGGGTAATTCAGCATCTAGGACGTAAGCAATATTTTCGGCCCTTAGAACAATTCTTAGGTTCCGATACCAGTCCATAAAATTTGGACCGGTCAGCTTGTTCGTATCAAGTATGGAGCGCAGTGACAGTGTATTAGTCATACTAATTAACTGAAAAATGTAAAGATAAAATTAATTAATATTTGGTCATGTAGTAAAAACAAATTATTAAAGACTTTAAATAATTTTGCCCCTCCCACTATTTTATCTAAGTCAATGACCCTTCCTTTTGACTTAGGGTTATTCTACTTTTAGAATTTACCTTAGTGGGATTAAGAATGCGATTATTTATTTTAACCCCCGTCTGAGACCGCAAGATTAATTTAAATAATGGATTGATCTTTATCAATGGTATCTTATACTATTTCTTAACATTAGGTTGACAACTCCTTGTCACTTAGTGGTGCATCTCATGCAACCAACCTAGCACTATTACCCTAAGCACATAAGCCCGGCTGAGCCTGCAGCTCATGTCTCAATTAAGCACTAACCAGCACCCCAAGTGTCTTACACTTCTAATACTACTCTTACTCAACGAAACAGTGAGTCCCAACTGGGTT